>NC_091573.1:17408765-17424118 GCF_042767895.1 Penaeus vannamei | reverse complement strand
AATTTCTTGTGAGAGCAACTTGTCCCATAATAAACATCGTACTATTTTTGACCTTTTACTCATTCCCAGCCAGACCATACTTCCCTCTGACTCGGGTCTCCTGATCAGCTTATTGATGATTACACTGATATCTCGCAACCCCTGAAAGTTGCCTAGGTAAAATAGATAGTTATTTGTTTTTAAAACTAAATATTGTAAATATGTTATGTGCGAAATGCACAATATTTGCTACAACTGTGTTATCGGATTTTCTCCGTATCCTTTCCCTTATTTAGACCACAGGTCTCTTTTAGACTAGAGTGTATGACATGCTGCGTTACCGTCTGCAGGGTGCACTTCCTTTCATGAATCCCAAAACAGTCCATCAAAGTGCTTAGAGAGCTCAGAAGGACTAAGACACAATAGAAGAAGCACTGTTCGAGGATCCGTACCTCCAAGTGTTACCATTTCACACGGCAACACTGCTTGAGGATCCGTACCTCCAATGTAACCATTTCACACAGGTGTTGTTTTCATGTGCATTACTTCTGCTGTGATATATTGTTAATGTTAGCATCTACATCTACTTCCCATGACTAAAAACAGAAATTTCTTGTGAGAGCAACTTGTCCCATAATAAACATCGTACTATTTTTGACCTTTTACTCATTCCCAGCCAGACCATACTTCCCTCTGACTCGGGTCTCCTGATCAGCTTATTGATGATTACACTGATATCTCGCAACCCCTGAAAGTTGCCTAGGTAAAATAGATAGTTATTTGTTTTTAAAACTAAATATTGTAAATATGTTATGTGCGAAATGCACAATATTTGCTACAACTGTGTTATCGGATTTTCTCCGTATCCTTTCCCTTATTTAGACCACAGGTCTCTTTTAGACTAGAGTGTATGACATGCTGCGTTACCGTCTGCAGGGTGCACTTCCTTTCATGAATCCCAAAACAGTCCATCAAAGTGCTTAGAGAGCTCAGAAGGACTAAGACACAATAGAAGAAGCACTGTTCGAGGATCCGTACCTCCAAGTGTTACCATTTCACACGGCAACACTGCTTGAGGATCCGTACCTCCAATGTAACCATTTCACACAGGTGTTGTTTTCATGTGCATTACTTCTGCTGTGATATATTGTTAATGTTAGCATCTACATCTACTTCCCATGACTAAAAACAGAAATTTCTTGTGAGAGCAACTTGTCCCATAATAAACATCGTACTATTTTTGACCTTTTACTCATTCCCAGCCAGACCATACTTCCCTCTGACTCGGGTCTCCTGATCAGCTTATTGATGATTACACTGATATCTCGCAACCCCTGAAAGTTGCCTAGGTAAAATAGATAGTTATTTGTTTTTAAAACTAAATATTGTAAATATGTTATGTGCGAAATGCACAATATTTGCTACAACTGTGTTATCGGATTTTCTCCGTATCCTTTCCCTTATTTAGACCACAGGTCTCTTTTAGACTAGAGTGTATGACATGCTGCGTTACCGTCTGCAGGGTGCACTTCCTTTCATGAATCCCAAAACAGTCCATCAAAGTGCTTAGAGAGCTCAGAAGGACTAAGACACAATAGAAGAAGCACTGTTCGAGGATCCGTACCTCCAAGTGTTACCATTTCACACGGCAACACTGCTTGAGGATCCGTACCTCCAATGTAACCATTTCACACAGGTGTTGTTTTCATGTGCATTACTTCTGCTGTGATATATTGTTAATGTTAGCATCTACATCTACTTCCCATGACTAAAAACAGAAATTTCTTGTGAGAGCAACTTGTCCCATAATAAACATCGTACTATTTTTGACCTTTTACTCATTCCCAGCCAGACCATACTTCCCTCTGACTCGGGTCTCCTGATCAGCTTATTGATGATTACACTGATATCTCGCAACCCCTGAAAGGCTGTAAAAAGGCTAAATTAATTAGAGTGTAATCAAGCTGATCTCTTAAAATTTATGGTAAGAACATACTTAAAGTACTTAAAATATTGCTACACTTGGGTTCTCGCTTCCAGCAGGCGGATGCTCAAATGGAAGGGAAGAAAATTCTATGATTTAGCATTTTCTTCCAAACACGTCCACGCTGACGCTCAACCTATGCTATATCCCTTTCCACATTTACATACTTACACATCCAGTATTCAGCATACACACTGTAGTTTCCATCCATCCACCTCTTTTACAATATTCACACCCACATACGCAACACACACGGTCCTCAAGCCTATTACTAGGGTGGTGACAGCGTGCCGTAGTCCTGGGCCCGTATCCACGAAAGGTCTCAGGCAGTTTTGAAACTAAATTTGAGACAATTTCAGAATTGTCTGAGGAAAAAATAGGTTTGCAAACATGTGTTTCCTTTGGCAAAATACTCTATTGTGCTGGCACAACACACGCAAATCAATCATTACACAAGAAATACAAAAACAAAAACAAACTGATAAAACTGTGAACATGGCCTTTCCTAAAGCAAAGCATACTCTCGACTTTTGTCTCAACTCTGTCTCAAATGTAAGACAGGGTCGCAGGAGTATTAAGTCATTTGAGAATAGACTCAGACAGTTTCATATTGGAGTATAGGCTTTTGTATGTATATGTGCATATATGTGTGAACAAATAGAAATGTGTGTGTATATGCATGTGTATGTCTGTATATGCATATGTGTTTATATGTATGTATTTGTTTGTCAATGTGTATATATATTATGTATCTATCTATGGGTAAATCTATATATTAACACACATATGCGCATATAAATAAATAGGCCTATAATCCAATGTGAAACTGTCTGAGACTTTTCTCAAATGACTTAAGACTCCTGCGACCTTGTCTTACATTTGAGATAGAGTTGAGACAAAAATTGAGAATATTTTCAGACAGCCTAAAGAATATATATATATATATATATATATATATATATATATATATATATATATATATATATATATATATATATATATATATATATGTCTGTGTGTATGTATATAGATCATAATTATGATGATAATGACAATGATAATGACAATAATAATGATAAGATAAAAATTATAGTTATAATTTTGATAATTACTACAATAATAGCAATAATCGACTCTATTCCAATAATTTACAGACTAATAATGGCAATAGAAATAATAATAACATCATTATCATTGTCATTATAATTATTACTATTGTCATTATTATTTCTAAAATTATCATTATTGCTATTATCATTATAAAAATAGTAATGATGAAAATAGCTATAATAATTAGCATAATAATCCTCATAACTGCATTAATGATCATAATGATAATAATCATGATGATAATGACTAAAATGATAATAATCATGATGATAATGACTATAATGATAATAATCATAAGAATAATGACAGAAATAAAAATAATGGTGATAATAATTATTATCCATTCCATTTTTAATGAAATGAAGGGCGAAAGTAATAAAATCCCAAAAGACGAAAAAAGCGGCAAAATCTAGCCTTTTGAGAGAAACGTCGAAAAATAAACGTTTTTCACTTTTTATTGGTAATTATGAGGATTTTAACATTAATTCAGGTAATTGTGATGATTTTCACGATAATTCCTTCATTATATACAATAATGATGATAATTATGATGATAATGACAATGATAACGACAATAATGAAGATAATGATAAAATCATCATTATAATGATAATTTTGATAATTACTGCAATAATCAACTCTATTCCAATAATTTTCAGACTAATAATGAGAAAAGAAATAATAATAAGATCATTATTATTGTCATTATAATTATTACTATTGTCATTATTATTTCTAAAATTATCATTATTGCTATTATCATAATAAAAAAAGGTTATGATGATGAAAATAGCTATAATAATTAGCATAATAATGATTATAACTGCAATAATGATGATAATAATGATTAATGATAATGATAATGACTATAATGATAATAATCATAAGAATAATGACAGTAATGATAATAATGATGATAATAATTATTATCCAGTCAATTTATAATGAAATTAAGGCCGAAAGTAATAAAATCCCAGAGGTCGAAAAAACGGCAAAATCTAGCGTATTACAGCCTCTTGAGAGAAACGTTAAAAAAATCCTTTTTCGCTTTTCATTGGTAATTATGAGGATTTTAACTTAATTCAGGTAATTGTGAGGATTTCATGATAATTCCTTCATTATATGCAATAATGATGATAATTATGATAATGGCAATAATAATAATAATATAATTATAATGATAATTTTGATAATTACTGCAATAATAGCAATAATCAACACTATTCCAATAATTTTCAGACATAATGACAACAGAAATAATAATATCATTATCAGTGTCATTATAATTATTACTATTGTTATTATTTTTAAAATTATCATTATTGCTATTATCATTATAAAAATAGTTATGATGATGAAAAAAGCTATAATAATTAGGATAATAATCCTAATAACTGCATTAATGATCATAATGATGATAATCATTATAATGAATATAATGATAATAATCATATGAATAATGACAGTAATAATAATAATGATGATAATAATTATCATCTAGTCAATTTATAATGAAATAAAGGCCAAAAGTAATAAAATCCAAGAAGTCGAAAAAACGGCTAAATCTAGCGTAACCTTTTTCGCTTTTTATTGGTAATTATGAGGATTTTAACATTAATTCAGGTAATTGTGATGATTTTCATGATAATTCCTTCATAATATGCAATAAGGATGATAATTATGATGATAATGACAATGATAATAACAATAAAAAATATTATAATGTTGAAATCATAATTATAATGATAATTTTGATAATTACTGCAATAATAGCAATAATCAACTCTATTCCAATAATTTTCAGACTTATAATGAAAATATATACAATAATAACATCATTATCCTTGTCATTTTAATAATTACTATTGTCATTATTATTTCTAAAATTATCATTATTGCTATTATCATTATAAAAATAGTTATGATGATTAAATTAGCTATAATAATTAGCATAATAATCATTATAACTGCAATAATGATGATAATGATGATGATCATGATGATAATGACTATAATGATAATAATCATAAGAATAATGACAGTAATGATTATAATAGTGATAATAATTATTATCCAGTCCATTCATAATTAAATAAAGGCCAAAAGTAATAAAATCCCAGAAGTCGAAAAAACGGCAAACTCTATCGTATTACATCCTATTGAGAGAAACATAAAAAAAAACTTTTTTTTTCGCTTTCTACGGGTAATTATGAGGATTTTAACCTTAATTCAGGTAATTGTGATGACTTTCATGATAATTCCTTCATTATATGCAATAAGGATGATAATTATGATGATAATGACAATGATAATGACAATAATAATGATAAAATCATAATTATAATGATAATTTTCATAATTACTGCAATAATAGCAATAATCAACTCTATTCCAATAATTTTCAGACTAATAATGACAATAGAAATAATAATAACATCCTTATCATTGTCATTATAATTATTACTATTGTCATTATTATTTCTAAAATTATCATCATTGCTATGTTATGATAATGGCAATAATAATAATACTATAATTATAATGATAATTTTGATAATTACTGCAATAATAGCAATAATCAACTCTATTCCAATAATTTTCAGACTAATAATGACAATAGAAATAATAATAACATCCTTATCATTGTCATTATAATTATTACTATTGTCATTATTATTTCTAAAATTATCATCATTGCTATGTTTATTATAAAAATAGTTATGATGATGAAAATAGCTATGATAATTAGCATAATAATCATTATAACTGTAATAATGATGATAATGATGATAATCATGATGATAATGACTATAATGATAATAATCATAAGAATAATGACAGCAATGATAATGATAATAATTATCATCCAGTCCATTTATAATGAAATAAAGACCAGAAGTAATAAAATCCCAAAAGTCGAAAAAACGGCAAAATCTAGCGTATTACAGCCTTTTCAGAGAAACGCTGAAAAAAACCCTTTTCGCTTTTTACTGGAAATTATGAGGACTTTTACATTAATTCAGGTGATTGTAATGATTTTCATGATAATTCCTTCATTATATGCAATAATGATGATAATTATGATGATAACGACAATGATAATGACAATAATAATGATAAAGTCATAATTATAATGATGATTTTGATAATTACTGCAATAATAGCAATAATCAACTCTATTCCAATAATTTACAGAATAATAATTACAATATAATAAATAACGTCATTTTCATTGTTATTATAATTATTACAATTGTCATTATTATTTCTAAAATTATCATTATTGCTATTATCATTATAAAAATAGTTTTGATGATGAAAATAGCTATAATAATTAGCATAATAATCATTATAACTGCAATAATTATGATAATAGTTATGATAATGATGATGATAATGACTATAATGATAATAATCATAAGAATAAGGACAGTAATGATAATAATGATAATAATTATCCAGTCCATTTTTAATGAAATGAAGGCCAAAGGTAATAAAATCCCAGAAGTCGAAAAAACGGCAAAATCTTGACTATTACAGCCTTATGAGAGAAACGTCGAAAAAAAACCCTTTTTCGCGTTTTATTCGTTATTATGAGAATTTTAACATTAATTCAGGTAATTGTGATGATTTTCATGATAATTCCTTCATTATATGCAATATGATGATAATGACAATGATAATGACAATAATAATGATAAAATAATTATAATGATAATTTTGATAATTACTGCAATAATACCAATAATCAACTCTATTCCAATAATTTTCAGACTAATAATGACAATAGAAATGATAACATCATTATCATTGTCATTATAATTATTACTATTGTCATTATTATTTCTAAAATTATCATTATTGCTAGTATCATTATAAAAATAGTTTTGATGAAAAGAGCTATAATAATGAGCATAATAATCATATTTGCAATAAGGATGATAATAATGATTATAATCATTATTATGACTATAATGATAATAATCATAAGAACAATAACAGTAATGATAATAATGTTGATAATATTATTATCCAGTCCATTTATAATGAAATAAAAGCCAAAAGTAATAAAATTCCAGAAGTCGAAAAAACGGCAAAATCTAGCGTATTACAGCCTTCTGAGAGAAACGTCGAAAAAAAACAAAAAAGGATTTTAACATTAATTCAGGTAATTGTGTTGATTTTCATGATAATTCCTTTATTAGAAGCAGTAATGATGATAATTATGATGATAATGACAATGATAATGACAATAAAAATGATAATAAAGATAAAATCATAATTATAATGATATTTTTTATAATTACTGCAATAATAGCAACAATCAACTCTTTTCCAATATTTTTCAAACTAATAATGACAATAGAAATAATATTATTATTATATTTGTCATTATAATTATTACTATCATCATTATTATTTCTAGAATTATCATTATTGCTATTATCATTATAAAAATAGTTATGATGATGAAAATAGCTATAATAATTAGCATAATAATCATTATAACTGCAATAATCATTATAATAAAGATAATCATGATGATAATGACTATAATGATAATAATCATAAGAATAATGACAGTAATGATAATAATGATGATAATAATTATTATCCAGTCCATTTATAATGAAATAAAGGCCAAAAGTAATAAAATCGAAAAAGACGAAAAAAACGGCAAAACCTAGCGTATTACAGCCTTTTCAGAGAAACGCTGAAAAAAAACATTTTTCGCTTTTTATTGGTAATTATGAGGATTTTAACATTGATTCAGGTAATTGTGATGATTTTCATGATAATTCCTTCATTATATGCAATAATGATAATAATTATGATGATAATGACAATGATAACGACAATAATAATGATAACAATGATAAAATCATAATATTAATGATAATTTTGATAGTTACTGCAATAATAGAAATAATCAACTCTATTCCAATAATTTTCAGACTAATAATGACAATAGAAATAATAATTAAATCATTATCATTGTCATTATAATTATTACTATTGTCATTATCATTTCTAAAATTATCATTATTTCTATTATCATTAAAAAAATGGTTAAGATGATGAAAGCTATAATAGCATAAAAATAAAACATAATAACATAAAACTGCAGTAATGATGATAATGATGATGATAATAATGACTATAATGACTATAATGATAAGAATCATAAGAATAATGACAGTAATGTCAATAATGAAGATACAAATTATTATCCAGTCCATATAATGAAATAAAGGCCAAAAATAATAAAATTAGAATTATAATGATAATTTTCATAATTACTGGAATAATCAACTCTATTCCAATAATTTTCAGACATATAATGTCAATAGAAATAATAATAACATCATTATCATTGTCATTATAATTATTACTATTGTCATTATTATTTCTAGAATTATCATTTAAAAATAGTGATAATGATGAAAATAGCCCAAATAATTAGCATAATAATCATTATAACTTCAATAATTATGATAATAATGATGGTAATCATTATGATAATGACTATAATGATAATAATCATAAGAATTATGACCGTAATGATAATAATGATAATAATTATAATCCAGTCCATTTATAGTGAAATAAAGACCAAAAGTAATAAAATCCAAAAAGTCGAAAACCCCCCCAGCAAAATCTAGCGTATTACAGCCCTTTGAGATAAACGTCGAAAAAGACCCTTTTTCGCTAATTATGAGGATTTTAACATTAATTCAGGTAATTGTGATGATTTTCATGATAATTTCTTCATTATATGCAATAATGATGATAATTATGATGATAATGACAATGATAATGACATTAATAATGATAAAATCATAATTATAATTATAATATTGATAATTACTGCAGTAATAGCAATTATAAACTCTATTTCAATAATTTTCAGACTAACAATGACAATAGAAATAATAATATCATTATCATTGTCATTATAATTATTACTATTGTCGTTATTTCTAAAATTATCATTATTGCTATTATCATTATAAAAATAGTTATGATGATGAAAATAGCTATGATAATTAGCATAATAATCATTATAACTGCAATAATGATGATAACAATGATGATAATCATGATGATATTGACTATACTAATAATATTCATAAGAATAATGACAGTAATGATAATAAGGATGATAATAATTATTATCCAGTCCATTTATAATTAAATAAAGGCCAAAAGTATCAAAATCCCAGAATTCGAAAAAAGGCAAACTCTAGCGTATTTCAGCCTTTTGAGAGAAACTTCGAAAAAACCCTTTATCGCTTTTCATTGGTAATTATGAGGATTTTAACATTAATTCAGGTAATTGTGATGATTTTCATCATAATTCCTTCATTATATGTGATAATGATGATAATTATGATGATAATGGCAATGATAATGACAATAATAATAATATAATTATAATGATAATTTTGATAATTACTGCAATAATATCAATAATCGACTCTATTCCAATAATTTACAAACTAATAATGGCAATAGAAATAATAATAACATCATTATCATTGTCATTATAATTATTACTATTGTCATTATTATTTCTAAAATTATCATTATTGCTATTATCATTATAAAAATAGTTATGGTGATGAAAATAGCTATAATAATTAGCAAAATAATCATTATAGCTGCAATAATTATAATAAAGATGATAATCATGATAATAAGGGCTATAATGATAATAATCATGATGATAATGACTATAATGATAATAATCATAACAATAATGACAGTAATGATAATAATCGTGATAATAATTATTATCCAGTCTATTTATAATGAAATAAAGGTCAAAAGTAATAAAATCCCAGTAGGCAAAAAAATCGGCAAAATCTAGCATTCTGAGAGAAACGTCGAAAAAAACGTTTTTCGCTTTTTATTGGTGATTATGAGGATTTTCACATTAATTCAGGTAATTGTGACGATTTTCATGATAATTCCTTCATTATATACAATAATTATGATAATTATGATGATAATGACAATAATAATAATGAAAATGATAAAATCATAATTATAATGATCATTTTGATAATTACTGCAATAATAGCAATAATCAACTCTATTCCAATAATTTTCAGACTTATAATGTCAATAGAATTAATAATAATATCCTTATTCTGATTTTGATAATTACTATTGTCATTATTATTTCTAAAATTATCATTATTGCTATTATCATTATAAGAATAGTTATGATGATGAAAATAGCTATAATAGTTAGCATAATAATCATTATAATTGCAATAATTATGATAATAATGATGATAATCATGATGATAATGACTATAATGATAATAATCATAAGAATAATGACAGTAATGATAATAATGATGATAATAATTATTATCAAGTCCATTTATAGTGGAATAAAGGCCAAAAGTAATACAATCCCAGAAGTCGAATAAACTGCAAAATCTAGCGTATTTCAGCCTTTTGAGAGAAAAATCGAAAAAAACTCTTTTTCGCTTTTTTTTGGTAATTATGAGGATTTTAACATTAATTCAGGTAATTGTAAGGATTTTCATGATAATTCCTTCATTACATGCAATAATGATGATAATTATGATGATAATGACAATGATAATGATAATAATGATAAAATCATAATTACAATGATAATTTTGATAATTACTGCAATAATAGCAATAATCAACTCTATTCCAATAATTTTCAGACTAATAATAACAATAGAAATAATAATAACATCATTATCATTGTCATTATAATTATTATTATTGTCATTATCATTTCTAAAATTATCATTATTGCTAGTATCATTATAAAAATAGTTATGATGATGAAAATAACTATAATAATGAGCATAATAATCATTATAACTGCAATAAGGATGATAATAATGATGATAATCATGATTATAATAACTATAATGATAATAATAATAAGAATAATGACAGTAATGATAATAATGGTGATAATTATTATCCAGTCCATTTATTATGAAATAAAGGCCAAAAGTAATAAAATCCCAAAATCGGCAAAATCTAGCGTATTAGAGCCTTTCGAGAGAAACGTCGAAAAAAAAACTTGGTAATTATGAGGATTTTACCATTAATTCAGGTAATTGTGATGATTTTCATGATAATTCCTTCATTATAAGCAGTACTGATGATAATTATGATGATAATGACAATGATAATGACAATAATAATTATAAAATCATAATTATAATGACAATTTTGATAATTACTGCAATAATAGCAATAATCAAATCTATTCTAATAATTTTCAGACTAATATTATAGACAATTTAAATAATAATATCATAATCATTGTCATTATAATTATTACTATTGTCATTATTATTTCTAAAATTATCATTATTGGTATTATAATCATAGTAATGATTATGAAGATGAAAATAGCTATAATAATCATTATAATCGCAATAATGATTATAATAATGATGATAATCATGATGATAATGACTATAATGATAATGACTATAATGATAATAATCATAAGAATAATGACAGTAATGATAATAATGATGATAATAATTATTATCCAGTCCATTTATAATGAAATATAGGTCAAAAGTAATAAAATCAGAGAAGTCGAAAAAACGGAAAAATCTAGCCTTTTAAGAGAAACATCGAAGAAAAAAACATTTTTCGCTTTTAGTTGGTAATTATGAGGATTTTAACATTAATTCAGGTAATTGTGAGGATTTTCATGATAATTCCTTCATTATATGCAATAATGACGATAATTATAATGATAATGACAATGATAATGACAATAATAATGATAATAATGATAAAATCATAATTATAATGATAATTTTGATAATTACTGCAATAATAGCAATAATCAACTCTATTCCAATAATTTTCATATTAATAATTACAATAGAAATAATAATAACATCCTTATCATTGTCATTATAATAATTACTATTGTCATTATTGTTTCTAAAATTATCATTATTGCTATTATCATTATAAAAATAGTTATGATGATGAAAATAGCTATAATAATGAGCATAAATCATTATAACCGCAATAAGGATGATAATAATGATTATAATCAATATTATGACTATAATGATAATAAACATAAGAATAATGACAGTAATAATAATAATGCTGATAATAATTGATATCCAGTCCATTTATAATGAAGTAAAGGCCAAAAGTAATTAAATCCCAGATGTCGAAGAAACGGAAAAATCTAGCGTATTACAGCCTTTTGAGAGAAACGTCGAAAAAAGCCCCTTTTCGCTTTCTTATTGCTAATTATGAGGATTTTAACATTAATTCAGGTAACTGTGATGATTTTTATGATAATTCCTTCATTATAAGCAGTAATGATAATTATGATGATAATGACAATAATAATGATAAAATCATAATCATATGATAATTTTAATAATTACTGCTATAATAGCAATAATCAACTCTATTCCAATAATTTTCAGACTAATAATGACAATAGAAATAATAATAACATCATTATCATTGTCATTATAATTATTACTATTGTCATTATCATTTCTAAAATTATCATTATTGCTATTATCATTATAAAAATGGTTATGATGATGAAAATAGCTATAATAATTAGCATAATAATCATTATAACTGCAATAATGATGATTATAATGATCATGATGATAAGGACTATAATGATAATAATCATAAGAATAATTATAGTAATGATAATAATCTTAATAATTATTATTATCCAGTACATTTATAATGAAATAAAGGCCAAAAGTAATAAAATCCAAGAAGTCGAAAAAACGGCAAAATCTAGCGTATTACAGCCTTTTGAGAGACACGTCGAAAAAAAACCTTTTCGCTTTTTATTGGTAATTATGAGGATTTTAACATTAATTCAGGTAATTGTGATGATTTTCATGATAATTCCTTCATTATATGTAATAATGATGATAATCATGATGATAAAGACAATGATAATGACATTAATAATGATAAAATCATAATTATAATTATAATTTTGATAATTACTGCAATAATAGCAATAACCAAGTCTATTCCAATAATTTTCAGACTAATAATGACAAAGAAATAATAATATCATTATCATTGTTATTATAATTATTACTATTGTCATTATTATTTTCAAAATTATCATTATTTCTATTATCATCATAAGAATAATTATGATGATGAAAATAGCTATAATAATTAGCATAATAATCATTCTAACCGCAATAATGATGATGATAAAGATGATAATCATGATGATAATAACTATAATGATAATAATCATAAGAATAATGACAGTAATGATAATAATGATGATAATAATTATTATCCAGTCCATTTATAATGAAATTAAGGCCAAAAGTAATAAAATCCCAAAAGTCGAAAAATCGGAAAAATCTAGCGTAAGCATTTTGAGAGAAAAGTCGAAAACATACATCTTTCGCTTTTTATTGGTAATTAAGAGGATTTTAACATTGATTTATATAATTGTGATGATTTTCATGATAATACCTTCATTATATGTAATAATGATGATAATTATGATGATAATGACAATGATAATGACAATAATAATGATAATAATGATGAAATCATAATTAAAATAATTTTGATAATTACTGCAATAATAGCAATAATCAACTCTATTCCAATAATTTTCAGACTAATAATGACAATAGAAATAATAATAACATCATTGTCATTGTCATTGTAATTATTACTATTGTCATTATTATTTCTAAAATTATCATTATTGCTATTATCATCATAAGAATAATTATGATGATGAAAATAGCTATAATAATGAGCATAATAATCATTATAACCGCAATAATGATTATAATAATGATGATAATCATGATGATAATGACTATAAGGATAATAATCATGATGATAATGACTACAATGATACTATTCATAAGAATAATGACAGTAATGATATAAATGATGATAATAATTATTATCCAGTCCATTTATAATGAAATAAAGGCCAAAAGTAATCAAATCCCAGAAGTCGAAAAAACGGAAAAATCTAGCGTATTACAGCCTTTTGAGAGAAACGTCGAAAAAAAAAACATTTTTCGCTTTTTATTGGTAATTATGAGGATTTTAACATTAATTCAGGTAATTGTGATGATTTTCATGATAATTCCTTCATTATATGCAATAATGATGATAATTATGATGATAATGACAATAAAATATATATAATCATAATTATAATGATCATTTTGATAATTACTGCAATAATAGCAATAATCAACTCTATTCCAATAATTTTCAGACTAATGATGACAATAGAAATAATAATATCACTATCATTGTCATTATAATTATTACTATTGTCATTATTTCTAAAATTATCATTATTGCTATTATCATTATAAAAATAGTTATGATGATGAAAATAGCTATAATAATTAGCATAATCATCCTCATAACTGCATTAATGATCATAATTATGATAATCATGATGATAATGACTATAATGATAAGAATGATGACAGTAATGATAATAATGATGGTAATAATTATTCTCCAGTCCATTTATAATGAAATAAAGGCCAAAAGTAATAAAATCAATCTGTTAGCCTCTGATTGTGGGTCATGATGAGTGCATTTCGTGGCTTGGCGGCTTGTCGCTCTCCTGACCCGTTTCCACATCTCTGTAAGGCTGGTCTGGTACCCAAAAGACTGGCACCATTCCAGCCATTTTTCCTGCCTTACTCTGTTGGCAGTTTCCTTGGCATCCACAGCAGCTTCCCTCAACAGGGCCAGATTGTCGGGAGATCTTTGCCGTCGGAAGTTTTTTCTACACATATTAACCCTGTGGTTGACCTCTTTGATCTCGTCATTATAGTACCAGGCGTCTTTGTGATTTCTGGACCATGGGCGAGTTTTGGAAAAGGTTTGTGAGGCTGCCTGGTTTATGGCCTGGATTAGCCTTGCCTCTAGCACATCCACGTTTTCATTATTGTTATTGGGTTCATTGTCTTTCAGACATCGAGCCAAGCCTTCTTGGAAGGCAAACCAGTTGGCCTTGTCAGTTTTCCATTTAGGAATATGATGTGGTCTTTGGGCTGGACCTGCATCCATTAGTGTGGTGACTATGCCGTAGTGATCACTAGTAACCGTATCATCGACACACCACCGAATTCTCTCCACCATTGTTGCAGTGGCAAAGGTGAGGTCTAGGACCCCTCCCTTCACATGCGTTGGTTCTTTGGTGTTGAGAAGAGCGATCTCAGGGAATGTCTCATGCACTTCTGCTA
>NC_091573.1:17392039-17408265 GCF_042767895.1 Penaeus vannamei | reverse complement strand
ATGGAGGATGGGGGCATACCCCTGCCCTTTTTTCAGCTGGTTTATCTAGCAAGCTCATTCCCTTGTATGCCAATAATACTCATATGGTAGCCAGATGAATTCCATGATGATTTCGCTCTACCTTGACTAAGGATTCTTTGGGATATGTATGGTACTGTTGTCAAGAGTTAGATATTGTCACGAGAGCATGCTATGCTGTAAAGCTATGCAGTAATTAAGCACTCTTGAATCTATGTGAATGGCAGCGTGCCTCTGCACCTCAGGGACGCGTGTGTCAATGCTTCCATGATCGCAAACGTTTCAGCCTGAAGCGTTGAGGCATTGTCAGTGACCCTAATGGATGCTGTGGTATCCTTTGTTGCTAAGCCGGCGCCTGCATATGGTTTATTGGATCCACGGATCTGTCCGTGTAGTAAGTTATACTACCCGGCGGAGTTATTTGTTCAATGACCCTTTGTGCTTGTGCCTTTAGGCTAGGCATGGAATATTGATCTTTTCTCATTGTGAGATTTAGAATTGAGAATTCGATCATTTCGTTTGCCCACGGCGGGGGTTCTTTGTAATCAGGGTGAGGGGAGTCCATACCCTTGGCAAGCAATGAATCTTTTAGTTGAAAGCGTATCAAAACTCTGGCTGTATGTGTGAGCCAGGAATTGTCTGCAAACAACTGATAATCTTGTTGTAGGCGTCTGAGAACTCTTTGTCTTAGATAGGAGTTTGTGGGTGCCTGCAGGACCTTGGAAAGGAACTGTGCTGCCATTAGATCTATTCTAGTGTCCATGGACGGTAAATCAGCTTCCATGAGGAGGTTGATGACCTTTGTCCACTTAGGTGCACCTAGAATTATCCTGGCTGCTTCGTTTTGTATTGTTTCCAGTTTTTCTTTTAATGTTGTGCTGGAAGCAATGAGGGCGACAGATGCATAGTCAATAATAGGACGGACAGCATGTACATAGAATGATCTTAGTACTTTGTGTCCTGCTCCTATGTGTCTCCCTGTCATGACTTTCATGACTGACAGTCTTTCCTTGGTTCTGTCAAGCAGGTATTGGATCTCCTTTTTGAAAGTGAGTGTGTGTTCTATCCATACACCAAGGTATAGATAATCCTTCACCCATTCCAGATCCATATCCTGTATGGTGAGTTTTTTGTTTCTGACATTGGTTCTCAGTGCCATTGCTTTGGATTTTGCTGCTGATATTTTTAGACCCGTCCTACAACACTCTTTAGACACCAGGTTCAGACAACGCTGAGCTCTAGTAAGGCAGTGGCAGTTTTCCCCGCAAAAGGCCGAACGCGGCAGGCATTCACATAGCAGAAGTGCTTGAGACATTCCCTGAGATCGCTCTTCTCAACACCAAAGAACCAACGCATGTGAAGGGAGGGGTCCTAGACCTCACCTTTGCCACTGCAACAATGGTGGAGAGAATTCGGTGGTGTGTCGATGATACGGTTACTAGTGATCACTACGGCATAGTCACCACACTAATGGATGCAGGTCCAGCCCAAAGACCACATCATATTCCTAAATGGAAAACTGACAAGGCCAACTGGTTTGCCTTCCAAGAAGGCTTGGCTCGATGTCTGAAAGACAATGAACCCAATAACAATAATGAAAACGTGGATGTGCTAGAGGCAAGGCTAATCCAGGCCATAAACCAGGCAGCCTCACAAACCTTTTCCAAAACTCGCCCATGGTCCAGAAATCACAAAGACGCCTGGTACTATAATGACGAGATCAAAGAGGTCAACCACAGGGTTAATATGTGTAGAAAAAACTTCCGACGGCAAAGATCTCCCGACAATCTGGCCCTGTTGAGGGAAGCTGCTGTGGATGCCAAGGAAACTGCCAACAGAGTAAGGCAGGAAAAATGGCTGGAATGGTGCCAGTCTTTTGGGTACCAGACCAGCCTTACAGAGATGTGGAAACGGGTCAGGAGAGCGACAAGCCGCCAAGCCACGAAATGCACTCATCATGACCCACAATCAGAGGCTAACAGATTGATTTTATTACTTTTGGCCTTTATTTCATTATAAATGGACTGGAGAATAATTATTACCATCATTATTATCATTACTGTCATCATTCTTATCATTATAGTCATTATCATCATGATTATCATAATTATGATCATTAATGCAGTTATGAGGATGATTATGCTAATTATTATAGCTATTTTCATCATCATAACTATTTTTATAATGATAATAGCAATAATGATAATTTTAGAAATAATGACAATAGTAATAATTATAATGACAATGATAGTGATATTATTATTTCTATTGTCATCATTAGTCTGAAAATTATTGGAATAGAGTTGATTATTGCTATTATTGCAGTAATTATCAAAATGATCATTATAATTATGATTATATATATTTTATTGTCATTATCATCATAATTATCATCATTATTGCATATAATGAAGGAATTATCATGAAAATCATCACAATTACCTGAATTAATGTTAAAATCCTCATAATTACCAATAAAAAGCGAAAAATGTTTTTTTTTTCGACGTTTCTCTCAAAAGGCTGTAATACGCTAGA
Organism: Penaeus vannamei; assembly: GCF_042767895.1. Classification (NCBI taxonomy): domain Eukaryota; kingdom Metazoa; phylum Arthropoda; class Malacostraca; order Decapoda; family Penaeidae; genus Penaeus; species Penaeus vannamei. Next base: position 17,405,712 of record NC_091573.1, on the reverse strand, counting down.
TTTTTCCGTTTTTTCGACTTCTGGGATTTGATTACTTTTGGCCTTTATTTCATTATAAATGGACTGGATAATAATTATTATCATCATTTATATCATTACTGTCATTATTCTTATGAATAGTATCATTGTAGTCATTATCATCATGATTATTATCCTTATAGTCATTATCATCATGATTATCATCATTATTATAATCATTATTGCGGTTATAATGATTATTATGCTCATTATTATAGCTATTTTCATCATCATAATTATTCTTATGATGATAATAGCAATAATGATAATTTTAGAAATAATAATGACAATAGTAATAATTACAATGACAATGACAATGATGTTATTATTATTTCTATTGTCATTATTAGTCTGAAAATTATTGGAATAGAGTTGATTATTGCTATTATTGCAGTAATTATCAAAATTATTTTAATTATGATTTCATCATTATTATCATTATTATTGTCATTATCATTGTCATTATCATCATAATTATCATCATTATTACATATAATGAAGGTATTATCATGAAAATCATCACAATTATATAAATCAATGTTAAAATCCTCTTAATTACCAATAAAAAGCGAAAGATGTATGTTTTCGACTTTTCTCTCAAAATGCTTACGCTAGATTTTTCCGATTTTTCGACTTTTGGGATTTTATTACTTTTGGCCTTAATTTCATTATAAATGGACTGGATAATAATTATTATCATCATTATTATCATTACTGTCATTATTCTTATGATTATTATCATTATAGTTATTATCATCATGATTATCATCTTTATCATCATCATTATTGCGGTTAGAATGATTATTATGCTAATTATTATAGCTATTTTCATCATCATAATTATTCTTATGATGATAATAGAAATAATGATAATTTTGAAAATAATAATGACAATAGTAATAATTATAATAACAATGATAATGATATTATTATTTCTTTGTCATTATTAGTCTGAAAATTATTGGAATAGACTTGGTTATTGCTATTATTGCAGTAATTATCAAAATTATAATTATAATTATGATTTTATCATTATTAATGTCATTATCATTGTCTTTATCATCATGATTATCATCATTATTACATATAATGAAGGAATTATCATGAAAATCATCACAATTACCTGAATTAATGTTAAAATCCTCATAATTACCAATAAAAAGCGAAAAGGTTTTTTTTCGACGTGTCTCTCAAAAGGCTGTAATACGCTAGATTTTGCCGTTTTTTCGACTTCTTGGATTTTATTACTTTTGGCCTTTATTTCATTATAAATGTACTGGATAATAATAATTATTAAGATTATTATCATTACTATAATTATTCTTATGATTATTATCATTATAGTCCTTATCATCATGATCATTATAATCATCATTATTGCAGTTATAATGATTATTATGCTAATTATTATAGCTATTTTCATCATCATAACCATTTTTATAATGATAATAGCAATAATGATAATTTTAGAAATGATAATGACAATAGTAATAATTATAATGACAATGATAATGATGTTATTATTATTTCTATTGTCATTATTAGTCTGAAAATTATTGGAATAGAGTTGATTATTGCTATTATAGCAGTAATTATTAAAATTATCATATGATTATGATTTTATCATTATTATTGTCATTATCATCATAATTATCATTACTGCTTATAATGAAGGAATTATCATAAAAATCATCACAGTTACCTGAATTAATGTTAAAATCCTCATAATTAGCAATAAGAAAGCGAAAAGGGGCTTTTTTCGACGTTTCTCTCAAAAGGCTGTAATACGCTAGATTTTTCCGTTTCTTCGACATCTGGGATTTAATTACTTTTGGCCTTTACTTCATTATAAATGGACTGGATATCAATTATTATCAGCATTATTATTATTACTGTCATTATTCTTATGTTTATTATCATTATAGTCATAATATTGATTATAATCATTATTATCATCCTTATTGCGGTTATAATGATTTATGCTCATTATTATAGCTATTTTCATCATCATAACTATTTTTATAATGATAATAGCAATAATGATAATTTTAGAAACAATAATGACAATAGTAATTATTATAATGACAATGATAAGGATGTTATTATTATTTCTATTGTAATTATTAATATGAAAATTATTGGAATAGAGTTGATTATTGCTATTATTGCAGTAATTATCAAAATTATCATTATAATTATGATTTTATCATTATTATCATTATTATTGTCATTATCATTGTCATTATCATTATAATTATCGTCATTATTGCATATAATGAAGGAATTATCATGAAAATCCTCACAATTACCTGAATTAATGTTAAAATCCTCATAATTACCAACTAAAAGCGAAAAATGTTTTTTTCTTCGATGTTTCTCTTAAAAGGCTAGATTTTTCCGTTTTTTCGACTTCTCTGATTTTATTACTTTTGACCTATATTTCATTATAAATGGACTGGATAATAATTATTATCATCATTATTATCATTACTGTCATTATTCTTATGATTATTATCATTATAGTCATTATCATTATAGTCATTATCATCATGATTATCATCATTATTATAATCATTATTGCGATTATAATGATTATTATAGCTATTTTCATCTTCATAATCATTACTATGATTATAATACCAATAATGATAATTTTAGAAATAATAATGACAATAGTAATAATTATAATGACAATGATTATGATATTATTATTTAAATTGTCTATAATATTAGTCTGAAAATTATTAGAATAGATTTGATTATTGCTATTATTGCAGTAATTATCAAAATTGTCATTATAATTATGATTTTATAATTATTATTGTCATTATCATTGTCATTATCATCATAATTATCATCAGTACTGCTTATAATGAAGGAATTATCATGAAAATCATCACAATTACCTGAATTAATGGTAAAATCCTCATAATTACCAAGTTTTTTTTTCGACGTTTCTCTCGAAAGGCTCTAATACGCTAGATTTTGCCGATTTTGGGATTTTATTACTTTTGGCCTTTATTTCATAATAAATGGACTGGATAATAATTATCACCATTATTATCATTACTGTCATTATTCTTATTATTATTATCATTATAGTTATTATAATCATGATTATCATCATTATTATCATCCTTATTGCAGTTATAATGATTATTATGCTCATTATTATAGTTATTTTCATCATCATAACTATTTTTATAATGATACTAGCAATAATGATAATTTTAGAAATGATAATGACAATAATAATAATTATAATGACAATGATAATGATGTTATTATTATTTCTATTGTTATTATTAGTCTGAAAATTATTGGAATAGAGTTGATTATTGCTATTATTGCAGTAATTATCAAAATTATCATTGTAATTATGATTTTATCATTATTATCATTATCATTGTCATTATCATCATAATTATCATCATTATTGCATGTAATGAAGGAATTATCATGAAAATCCTTACAATTACCTGAATTAATGTTAAAATCCTCATAATTACCAAAAAAAAGCGAAAAAGAGTTTTTTTCGATTTTTCTCTCAAAAGGCTGAAATACGCTAGATTTTGCAGTTTATTCGACTTCTGGGATTGTATTACTTTTGGCCTTTATTCCACTATAAATGGACTTGATAATAATTATTATCATCATTATTATCATTACTGTCATTATTCTTATGATTATTATCATTATAGTCATTATCATCATGATTATCATCATTATTATCATAATTATTGCAATTATAATGATTATTATGCTAACTATTATAGCTATTTTCATCATCATAACTATTCTTATAATGATAATAGCAATAATGATAATTTTAGAAATAATAATGACAATAGTAATTATCAAAATCAGAATAAGGATATTATTATTAATTCTATTGACATTATAAGTCTGAAAATTATTGGAATAGAGTTGATTATTGCTATTATTGCAGTAATTATCAAAATGATCATTATAATTATGATTTTATCATTTTCATTATTATTATTGTCATTATCATCATAATTATCATAATTATTGTATATAATGAAGGAATTATCATGAAAATCGTCACAATTACCTGAATTAATGTGAAAATCCTCATAATCACCAATAAAAAGCGAAAAACGTTTTTTTCGACGTTTCTCTCAGAATGCTAGATTTTGCCGATTTTTTTGCCTACTGGGATTTTATTACTTTTGACCTTTATTTCATTATAAATAGACTGGATAATAATTATTATCACGATTATTATCATTACTGTCATTATTGTTATGATTATTATCATTATAGTCATTATCATCATGATTATTATCATTATAGTCATTATTATCCTGATTATCATCATTATCATTATTGTAGGTATAATGATTATTATGCTAATTATTATATTTTCATCATCATAACTATTTTTATAATGATAATAGCAATAATGATAATTTTAGAAATAATAATAACAATAGTAATAATTATAAAGTCAATGATAATGATATTATTATTTCTATTGCCATTATTAGTCTGTAAATTATTGGAATAGAGTCGATTATTGCTATTATTGCAGTAGTTATCAAAATTATCATTATAATTATACTATCATTATTATTGTCATTATCATTTTCATTATCATCATAATTATCATCATTATCGCATATAATGAAAAAATTATCATGAAATCATCACAATTACCTGAATTAATGTTAAAATCCTCATAATTACCAATAAAAAGCGATAAAGGTTTTTTTTTTAAGTTTCTATCATAAGGCTGAAATACGCTAGAGTTTGCCTTTTTCGACTTCTGGGATTTTAACTTTTGGCCTTTATTTCATTATAAATGGACTGGATAATAATTATTATCATCCTTATTATCATTACTGTCATTATTCTTATGAATATTATTAGTATAGTCAATATCATCATGATTATCATCATTGTTATCATCATTATTGCAGTTATAATGATTATTATGCTAATTATCATAGCTATTTTCATCATCATAACTATTTTTAAAATGATAATAGCAATATATATAATTTTAGAAATAATAACGACAATAGTAATAATTATAATGACAATGATGATGATATTATTATTTCTATTGTCATTGTTAGTCTGAAAACTATTGGAATAGAGTTTATAATTGCTATTACTGCAGTAATTATCAATATTATAATTATAATTATGAATTTATCATTATTAATGTCATTATGATTGTCATTATCATCATAATTATCATCATTATTGAATATAATTAAGAAATTATCATGAAAATCATCACAATTACCTGAATTAATGTTAAAATCCTCATAATTAGCGAAAAAGGGTCTTTTTCGACGTTTATCTCAAAGGGCTGTAATACGCTAGATTTTGCTGGGGGGGTTTTCGACTTTTTGGATTTTATTACTTTTGGTCTTTATTTCACTATAAATGGACTGGATTATAATTATTATCATTATTATCATTACGGTCATAATTCTTATGATTATTATCATTATAGTCATTATCATAATGATTACCATCATTATTATCATAATTATTGAAGTTATAATGATTATTATGCTAATTATTTGGGCTATTTTCATCATTATCACTATTTTTAAATGATAATTCTAGAAATAATAATGACAATAGTAATAATTATAATGACAATGATAATGATGTTATTATTATTTCTATTGACATTATATGTCTGAAAATTATTGGAATAGAGTTGATTATTCCAGTAATTATGAAAATTATCATTATAATTCTAATTTTATTATTTTTGGCCTTTATTTCATTATATGGACTGGATAATAATTTGTATCTTCATTATTGACATTACTGTCATTATTCTTATGATTCTTATCATTATAGTCATTATAGTCATTATTATCATCATCATTATCATCATTACTGCAGTTTTATGTTATTATGTTTTATTTTTATGCTATTATAGCTTTCATCATCTTAACCATTTTTTTAATGATAATAGAAATAATGATAATTTTAGAAATGATAATGACAATAGTAATAATTATAATGACAATGATAATGATTTAATTATTATTTCTATTGTCATTATTAGTCTGAAAATTATTGGAATAGAGTTGATTATTTCTATTATTGCAGTAACTATCAAAATTATCATTAATATTATGATTTTATCATTGTTATCATTATTATTGTCGTTATCATTGTCATTATCATCATAATTATTATCATTATTGCATATAATGAAGGAATTATCATGAAAATCATCACAATTACCTGAATCAATGTTAAAATCCTCATAATTACCAATAAAAAGCGAAAAATGTTTTTTTTCAGCGTTTCTCTGAAAAGGCTGTAATACGCTAGGTTTTGCCGTTTTTTTCGTCTTTTTCGATTTTATTACTTTTGGCCTTTATTTCATTATAAATGGACTGGATAATAATTATTATCATCATTATTATCATTACTGTCATTATTCTTATGATTATTATCATTATAGTCATTATCATCATGATTATCTTTATTATAATGATTATTGCAGTTATAATGATTATTATGCTAATTATTATAGCTATTTTCATCATCATAACTATTTTTATAATGATAATAGCAATAATGATAATTCTAGAAATAATAATGATGATAGTAATAATTATAATGACAAATATAATAATAATATTATTTCTATTGTCATTATTAGTTTGAAAAATATTGGAAAAGAGTTGATTGTTGCTATTATTGCAGTAATTATAAAAAATATCATTATAATTATGATTTTATCTTTATTATCATTTTTATTGTCATTATCATTGTCATTATCATCATAATTATCATCATTACTGCTTCTAATAAAGGAATTATCATGAAAATCAACACAATTACCTGAATTAATGTTAAAATCCTTTTTTGTTTTTTTTCGACGTTTCTCTCAGAAGGCTGTAATACGCTAGATTTTGCCGTTTTTTCGACTTCTGGAATTTTATTACTTTTGGCTTTTATTTCATTATAAATGGACTGGATAATAATATTATCAACATTATTATCATTACTGTTATTGTTCTTATGATTATTATCATTATAGTCATAATAATGATTATAATCATTATTATCATCCTTATTGCAAATATGATTATTATGCTCATTATTATAGCTCTTTTCATCAAAACTATTTTTATAATGATACTAGCAATAATGATAATTTTAGAAATAATAATGACAATAGTAATAATTATAATGACAATGATAATGATGTTATCATTTCTATTGTCATTATTAGTCTGAAAATTATTGGAATAGAGTTGATTATTGGTATTATTGCAGTAATTATCAAAATTATCATTATAATTATTTTATCATTATTATTGTCATTATCATTGTCATTATCATCATATTGCATATAATGAAGGAATTATCATGAAAATCATCACAATTACCTGAATTAATGTTAAAATTCTCATAATAACGAATAAAACGCGAAAAAGGGTTTTTTTTCGACGTTTCTCTCATAAGGCTGTAATAGTCAAGATTTTGCCGTTTTTTCGACTTCTGGGATTTTATTACCTTTGGCCTTCATTTCATTAAAAATGGACTGGATAATTATTATCATTATTATCATTACTGTCCTTATTCTTATGATTATTATCATTATAGTCATTATCATCATCATTATCATAACTATTATCATAATTATTGCAGTTATAATGATTATTATGCTAATTATTATAGCTATTTTCATCATCAAAACTATTTTTATAATGATAATAGCAATAATGATAATTTTAGAAATAATAATGACAATTGTAATAATTATAATAACAATGAAAATGACGTTATTTATTATATTGTAATTATTATTCTGTAAATTATTGGAATAGAGTTGATTATTGCTATTATTGCAGTAATTATCAAAATCATCATTATAATTATGACTTTATCATTATTATTGTCATTATCATTGTCGTTATCATCATAATTATCATCATTATTGCATATAATGAAGGAATTATCATGAAAATCATTACAATCACCTGAATTAATGTAAAAGTCCTCATAATTTCCAGTAAAAAGCGAAAAGGGTTTTTTTCAGCGTTTCTCTGAAAAGGCTGTAATACGCTAGATTTTGCCGTTTTTTCGACTTTTGGGATTTTATTACTTCTGGTCTTTATTTCATTATAAATGGACTGGATGATAATTATTATCATTATCATTGCTGTCATTATTCTTATGATTATTATCATTATAGTCATTATCATCATGATTATCATCATTATCATCATTATTACAGTTATAATGATTATTATGCTAATTATCATAGCTATTTTCATCATCATAACTATTTTTATAATAAACATAGCAATGATGATAATTTTAGAAATAATAATGACAATAGTAATAATTATAATGACAATGATAAGGATGTTATTATTATTTCTATTGTCATTATTAGTCTGAAAATTATTGGAATAGAGTTGATTATTGCTATTATTGCAGTAATTATGAAAATTATCATTATAATTATAGTATTATTATTATTGCCATTATCATAACATAGCAATGATGATAATTTTAGAAATAATAATGACAATAGTAATAATTATAATGACAATGATAAGGATGTTATTATTATTTCTATTGTCATTATTAGTCTGAAAATTATTGGAATAGAGTTGATTATTGCTATTATTGCAGTAATTATGAAAATTATCATTATAATTATGATTTTATCATTATTATTGTCATTATCATTGTCATTATCATCATAATTATCATCCTTATTGCATATAATGAAGGAATTATCATGAAAGTCATCACAATTACCTGAATTAAGGTTAAAATCCTCATAATTACCAGTAGAAAGCGAAAAAAAAAGTTTTTTTTTATGTTTCTCTCAATAGGATGTAATACGATAGAGTTTGCCGTTTTTTCGACTTCTGGGATTTTATTACTTTTGGCCTTTATTTAATTATGAATGGACTGGATAATAATTATTATCACTATTATAATCATTACTGTCATTATTCTTATGATTATTATCATTATAGTCATTATCATCATGATCATCATCATTATCATCATTATTGCAGTTATAATGATTATTATGCTAATTATTATAGCTAATTTAATCATCATAACTATTTTTATAATGATAATAGCAATAATGATAATTTTAGAAATAATAATGACAATAGTAATTATTAAAATGACAAGGATAATGATGTTATTATTGTATATATTTTCATTATAAGTCTGAAAATTATTGGAATAGAGTTGATTATTGCTATTATTGCAGTAATTATCAAAATTATCATTATAATTATGATTTCAACATTATAATATTTTTTATTGTTATTATCATTGTCATTATCATCATAATTATCATCCTTATTGCATATTATGAAGGAATTATCATGAAAATCATCACAATTACCTGAATTAATGTTAAAATCCTCATAATTACCAATAAAAAGCGAAAAAGGTTACGCTAGATTTAGCCGTTTTTTCGACTTCTTGGATTTTATTACTTTTGGCCTTTATTTCATTATAAATTGACTAGATGATAATTATTATCATCATTATTATTATTACTGTCATTATTCATATGATTATTATCATTATATTCATTATAATGATTATCATCATTATGATCATTAATGCAGTTATTAGGATTATTATCCTAATTATTATAGCTTTTTTCATCATCATAACTATTTTTATAATGATAATAGCAATAATGATAATTTTAAAAATAATAACAATAGTAATAATTATAATGACACTGATAATGATATTATTATTTCTGTTGTCATTATGTCTGAAAATTATTGGAATAGTGTTGATTATTGCTATTATTGCAGTAATTATCAAAATTATCATTATAATTATATTATTATTATTATTGCCATTATCATAATTATCATCATTATTGCATATAATGAAGGAATTATCATGAAATCCTCACAATTACCTGAATTAAGTTAAAATCCTCATAATTACCAATGAAAAGCGAAAAAGGATTTTTTTAACGTTTCTCTCAAGAGGCTGTAATACGCTAGATTTTGCCGTTTTTTCGACCTCTGGGATTTTATTACTTTCGGCCTTAATTTCATTATAAATTGACTGGATAATAATTATTATCATCATTATTATCATTACTGTCATTATTCTTATGATTATTATCATTATAGTCATTATCATTATCATTAATCATTATTATCATCATTATTGCAGTTATAATCATTATTATGCTAATTATTATAGCTATTTTCATCATCATAACCTTTTTTTATTATGATAATAGCAATAATGATAATTTTAGAAATAATAATGACAATAGTAATAATTATAATGACAATAATAATGATCTTATTATTATTTCTTTTCTCATTATTAGTCTGAAAATTATTGGAATAGAGTTGATTATTGCAGTAATTATCAAAATTATCATTATAATGATGATTTTATCATTATCTTCATTATTGTCGTTATCATTGTCATTATCATCATAATTATCATCATTATTGTATATAATGAAGGAATTATCGTGAAAATCATCACAATTACCTGAATTAATGTTAAAATCCTCATAATTACCAATAAAAAGTGAAAAACGTTTATTTTTCGACGTTTCTCTCAAAAGGCTTGATTTTGCCGCTTTTTTCGACTTTTGGGATTTTATTACTTTCGCCCTTCATTTCATTAAAAATGGAATGGATAATAATTATTATCACCATTATTTTCATTTCTGTCATTATTCTTATGATTATTATCATTATAGTCATTATCATCATGATTATTATCATTTTAGTCATTATCATCATGATTATTATCATTATGATCATTAATGCAGTTATGAGGATTATTATGCTAATTATTATAGCTATTTTCATCATTACTATTTATATAATGATAATAGCAATAATGATAATTTTAGAAATAATAATGACAATAGTAATAATTATAATGACAATGATAATGATGTTATTATTATTTCTATTGCCATTATTAGTCTGTAAATTATTGGAATAGAGTCGATTATTGCTATTATTGTAGTAATTATCAAAATTATAACTATAATTTTTATCTTATCATTATTATTGTCATTATCATTGTCATTATCATCATAATTATGATCTATATACATACACACAGACATATATATATATATATATATATATATATATATATATATATATATATATATATATATATATATATATATATATGTGTGTGTATATATATATATATATATATATATATATATATATATATATATATATATATATATATATATATATATATATATATATATATATATATATATATTCTTTAGGCTGTCTGAAAATATTCTCAATTTTTGTCTCAACTCTATCTCAAATGTAAGACAAGGTCGCAGGAGTCTTAAGTCATTTGAGAAAAGTCTCAGACAGTTTCACATTGGATTATAGGCCTATTTATTTATATGCGCATATGTGTGTTAATATATAGATTTACCCATAGATAGATACATAATATATATACACATTGACAAACAAATACATACATATAAACACATATGCATATACAGACATACACATGCATATACACACACATTTCTATTTGTTCACACATATATGCACATATACATACAAAAGCCTATACTCCAATATGAAACTGTCTGAGTCTATTCTCAAATGACTTAATACTCCTGCGACCCTGTCTTACATTTGAGACAGAGTTGAGACAAAAGTCGAGAGTATGCTTTGCTTTAGGAAAGGCCATGTTCACAGTTTTATCAGTTTGTTTTTGTTTTTGTATTTCTTGTGTAATGATTGATTTGCGTGTGTTGTGCCAGCACAATAGAGTATTTTGCCAAAGGAAACACATGTTTGCAAACCTATTTTTTCCTCAGACAATTCTGAAATTGTCTCAAATTTAGTTTCAAAACTGCCTGAGACCTTTCGTGGATACGGGCCCAGGACTACGGCACGCTGTCACCACCCTAGTAATAGGCTTGAGGACCGTGTGTGTTGCGTATGTGGGTGTGAATATTGTAAAAGAGGTGGATGGATGGAAACTACAGTGTGTATGCTGAATACTGGATGTGTAAGTATGTAAATGTGGAAAGGGATATAGCATAGGTTGAGCGTCAGCGTGGACGTGTTTGGAAGAAAATGCTAAATCATAGAATTTTCTTCCCTTCCATTTGAGCATCCGCCTGCTGGAAGCGAGAACCCAAGTGTAGCAATATTTTAAGTACTTTAAGTATGTTCTTACCATAAATTTTAAGAGATCAGCTTGATTACACTCTAATTAATTTAGCCTTTTTACAGCCTTTCAGGGGTTGCGAGATATCAGTGTAATCATCAATAAGCTGATCAGGAGACCCGAGTCAGAGGGAAGTATGGTCTGGCTGGGAATGAGTAAAAGGTCAAAAATAGTACGATGTTTATTATGGGACAAGTTGCTCTCACAAGAAATTTCTGTTTTTAGTCATGGGAAGTAGATGTAGATGCTAACATTAACAATATATCACAGCAGAAGTAATGCACATGAAAACAACACCTGTGTGAAATGGTTACATTGGAGGTACGGATCCTCAAGCAGTGTTGCCGTGTGAAATGGTAACACTTGGAGGTACGGATCCTCGAACAGTGCTTCTTCTATTGTGTCTTAGTCCTTCTGAGCTCTCTAAGCACTTTGATGGACTGTTTTGGGATTCATGAAAGGAAGTGCACCCTGCAGACGGTAACGCAGCATGTCATACACTCTAGTCTAAAAGAGACCTGTGGTCTAAATAAGGGAAAGGATACGGAGAAAATCCGATAACACAGTTGTAGCAAATATTGTGCATTTCGCACATAACATATTTACAATATTTAGTTTTAAAAACAAATAACTATCTATTTTACCTAGGCAACTTTCAGGGGTTGCGAGATATCAGTGTAATCATCAATAAGCTGATCAGGAGACCCGAGTCAGAGGGAAGTATGGTCTGGCTGGGAATGAGTAAAAGGTCAAAAATAGTACGATGTTTATTATGGGACAAGTTGCTCTCACAAGAAATTTCTGTTTTTAGTCATGGGAAGTAGATGTAGATGCTAACATTAACAATATATCACAGCAGAAGTAATGCACATGAAAACAACACCTGTGTGAAATGGTTACATTGGAGGTACGGATCCTCAAGCAGTGTTGCCGTGTGAAATGGTAACACTTGGAGGTACGGATCCTCGAACAGTGCTTCTTCTATTGTGTCTTAGTCCTTCTGAGCTCTCTAAGCACTTTGATGGACTGTTTTGGGATTCATGAAAGGAAGTGCACCCTGCAGACGGTAACGCAGCATGTCATACACTCTAGTCTAAAAGAGACCTGTGGTCTAAATAAGGGAAAGGATACGGAGAAAATCCGATAACACAGTTGTAGCAAATATTGTGCATTTCGCACATAACATATTTACAATATTTAGTTTTAAAAACAAATAACTATCTATTTTACCTAGGCAACTTTCAGGGGTTGCGAGATATCAGTGTAATCATCAATAAGCTGATCAGGAGACCCGAGTCAGAGGGAAGTATGGTCTGGCTGGGAATGAGTAAAAGGTCAAAAATAGTACGATGTTTATTATGGGACAAGTTGCTCTCACAAGAAATTTCTGTTTTTAGTCATGGGAAGTAGATGTAGATGCTAACATTAACAATATATCACAGCAGAAG
>NC_091573.1:17371502-17381502 GCF_042767895.1 Penaeus vannamei | reverse complement strand
TTTCATGATAATTCATTTATCATTGACAATAATGATGATAATTATGATGATAATGACAATTATAACGACAATAATAATGATAAAATCATAATTATAATGACAATTTTGATAATTACTGCAATAATAGCAATAATTAACTCTAGAATTAAGAATAACATCATTATCATTGTCATTATAATTATTATTATTATCATTATTATTTCTAAATTTATCATTATTGCTTTTATCATTTTATAAATAGTTATAATGATAAAAATAGCAATAATGATTAGCATAATAATTATTATAACTGCAATAATGATGATAATAATGATAATCATGAAGATATGACTATAATGATAATAATCATGAAAATAATGAAACTAATGATAATAATGATAATAATTATTATTCAGTCCATTTATAATGAAATAAAGGCCAGAAGTAAAAAAATCCCAAAAGTCGAAAAAAACGGTGAAATCTAGCGTATTACAGCCTTTTGAGAGAAACGTCGAAAACCTCCTTTTTCGGTTTTCAATGAGGATTTTAACATTAATTCAGGTAATTATGATAATTTTCATGATAATTCCTTTATTATTGACAATAATGATGATAATCATGATGATAATGACAATAATAATGATAAAATCATAATTATAATGATAATTTTGATAATTACTGCAATAATAGCAATAATCAACTCTATTCCAATAATTTTCATACTAATAATGGCAATAGAAATAATAATAACATCATTATCATTCTCATTATAATTATTACTATTGTAATATAGCAATAATAATTAGCATAATAATTATTATAACTGCAATAATGATGATAATAATAACAAAAATAATGACAGTAATGATAATAAAGATAATAATTATTATTCAGTCCATTTATAATGAAATAAAAGCCAGAACTAAAAAAAAAAAAATCCCTAAACTCGAAAAAAACGGGAAAAAAATATCATTATCATTGTCATTATAATTATTAATATCATTATTATTTTTACAATTATCATTATTCCTATTATCATAAAATCAATAGTTATAATGATAAAAATAGAAATAATAATTAGCACAATAATTATTATAACTGCAATAATTAACTCTATTCCAATAATTTTCATACTAATAATTGCAATAATTATAATGATAATTTTGATAATTACTGCAATAATATCAATAATTTTCATGCTAATAATGGCAATTGAAATAATAATATTATTATCATTGTCATTGTAATTATTATTATTGTTATTATTATTTCTAAAATTATCATTATTACTATTAGCATTATATAAATAGTTATAATGATAAAAATATAAATAATAATTAGCGCAATAATTATTATAACTGCAATAATGATATTAATGATAGTCATGATGATAATGACTATAATGATAACAATCATGAAAATAATGACAGTAATGATGATAATGATGATAATAATCATTTTTCAGCCCATTTATAATGAAATTAAGGTCAGAAGTAATAAAATCCTAAAAGTCGAAAAAATGGCAAAATCTAGCCTTTTGAGAGAAACGTGGAAAAAAAACCTTTTTCGCTTTTTAATGATAATTATGATGATTTTAACATTAATTCAAGTAATTATGATGATTTCCATGATAGTTCCTTTAATTATTTACAATAATGTTGATAATTATGATGATAATGTCAATGATAATGACAATAATAATAAAATCATAATTATAATGATGATATTGATAATTACTGCAATAATTAACTCTATTCCAATTTACTTTCATACTAATAATGGCATTAGAAATAATAAAATCACTATCATTGTCACTATAATTATCATTATTGCCATTATTATTTCTAAAATTATCATTATTGCTATTATCATTACGTAAATAGTTATGATGATAAAAATATCAATAATAATTAGTATAATAATTATTATAACTCCAATAATGATGATAATAATGAAAATTATGATGATAATGACTATAATGATAATAATCATGAAAATAATGTCAGTAATGATAATAATGATGATAATAATTATTATTCAGTCCATCTATAATGAAATAAAGACCAAAAGTAATAAAATACGAAAAGTCGAAAAAACGGCATAATCTAGCGTCGAAAAAAAACTTTTTTCGCTTTTTAATGGATATTATGAGGATTTTAACATTAATTCAGGTAATTATGATCGTTTTCAGGATAATTAATTTATTATTGACAATAATGATGATAATAATGATAATGACAATAATAAAGATAAAATCATAATTATAATGATAGTTTTCATAATTACTGCAATAATTAACTCTATTCCAATAATTTTCATACTAATAATGGCAATAGAAATAATAATATCATTATCATTGTCATTATAATAATTATTATTATTATTTCTCAAATTATCATTATTCCTATTATCATTATATAAATAGTTATAATGATACAAATAGCAATAATAATTAGCATAATAATTATTATTACTGCAATAATGATGATAATAGTGATGATAATCATGATGATAATGACTATAATGATAATAATCATGATGATAATGACTATAATGATAATCATGAAAATAATGATTACAGCCTTTTGAGAGAAATATCGAAAACAAGCCTTTTGAGAGAAATGTCGAAAAAACCTTTTCCGCTTTTGAATGGTAATTATGAGGATTTTAACATTAACTCAGGTAATTATGATAATTCCTTTACTATTGACAATAATGATGATAATTATGATGATAATGACAAAGATAAAAATAATAAAGATAAAATCATAATTATAATTATAATTTTGATAATTACTGCAATAATCAACTCCATTCCAATAATTTTCATACTAATAATGGCAATAGAAATAATAATAACATCATTATCATCGTCATTATTATTTCTAAAATTATTATTATATCTATTATCATTATATAAATAGTTATAATGATAGAAATAGCAATAATAATTAGCATGATAATTATTATAACTGCAATAATGATAATAATAATGATAATCATGATGATAATGACTATAATAATAATAATCATGAATATACTGACAGTAATGATAATGATGATAATTATTTTTTATTCTATTTATAATGAAAAAAGGCCAGAGGTGATAAAATCCCATAAGTCGAAAAAACGGCAAAATCTAACAGCCTTTTGAGAGAAGCGTCGAAAAAAAAACCTTTACACTTTTTAATGGTAATTATGAGGATTTTAACATTAATTCCGGTAATTATGAGGATTTTCATGATACTTCCTTTATTATTGACAATAATGATGATAATGACAATAATAATGGCAATAATAATGATAAAATCATAATTATAATGATAATTTTCATAATAACTGCAATAATAGCAATAATTAAGTCTAATCCAATAATTTCATACTAATAATTGCGATAGAAATAATAATACCATCATTATCATTGTCATTAT
This sequence comes from Penaeus vannamei, assembly GCF_042767895.1. Classification (NCBI taxonomy): domain Eukaryota; kingdom Metazoa; phylum Arthropoda; class Malacostraca; order Decapoda; family Penaeidae; genus Penaeus; species Penaeus vannamei. Next base: position 17,378,092 of record NC_091573.1, on the reverse strand, counting down.
AATTTTTATTATTGTCATTATTATTTTTAAAATTACCATTATTGCTATTAACATTATATAAATAGTTAAAATGATAAAAAATAGCAATAATAATTAGCATAATAATTATTATAACTTCAATAATGATGATAATAATAATGATAATCATGATGATAATGACTATAATGATAATAATCATGAAATAAAAGAGAGTAATGATAATAATGATGATAATAATTATTATTCAGTCAATTTATAATTAAATGAAGGCCAGTAGTAATAAAATCCCAAAAATCGAAAAAACGGCAAATTCTAGCGTATTACAGCCTTTGGGGAGAAACGTCGAAAACCCCCTTTTTCGCTTTTTAATGGTAATTATGAGGATTTTAACCTTAACTCAGGTAATTATGATGATTTTTAAGATAATTCCTTTATTATTGACAAAAATGATGATAATTATGATGATAATGGCAATGATAATGGCAATAATAATGATAAAATCATAATTATAATGATAACTTTGATAATTACTGCATTAATACCAATAATTAACTCTATTCCAATAATTTTCAAACTAATAATGGCAATAAAAATATCATTATCATTGTCATTATAATTATTATTATTGCCATTATAATTTCTAAATTTATCATTATTGCTATTATCATTATATAAATAGTTATTATGATAAAAATAGCAATAATAATTAGCACAATAATTATTATAACTGCAATAATGATAAAAATGATGATAATCGTGATGATAATGACTATAATGATAATAATAATGAAAATAACGGCAGTAATGATAAGGATGATAATAATTATTGAATCCATATATAATAAAATAAAGGCCAGAAGTAATATAATCCCATAAGTCGAAAAAATGGCAAAATCTAGCGTATTACAGCCTTTTGAAAGAAACGTCGAAAAAAAACCCTTTTCTCTTTTTAATGGTAATTTTTGGGATTTTAACATTAATTCAGGTAATTTTAATGATTTTCATGATAATTCCTTTTATTATTGACAATAATGATGATAATCATGATGAAAATGACAATGATAATTGTCATTATTATTTTTAAAATTACCATTATTGCTATTATCATTATATAAATAGTTATAATGATAAAAATAGCAATAATGATTAGCACAATTATTATTATAACTGTAATAATGGTGTTAATAATGATAGTCATGATAATGATTATGATAATAATCATGAAAATAATGACAGTAATGATAATGATGATAATTTTTATTCAGTCCATTAATAATGAAATAAAGGCCGGAAGTAATATAATCCCAAAAGTCGAAAAAAACGGCAAAATCTAGCGTATTACAGCCTTTTGAGAGAAACCCACCTTTTTCGTTCTTTAATGGTAATTATTAGTGTTTTTTAACATTGATTCAGGTATTACATACATATACATACATATGCATATACACAGACATACATATGCATATACACACATATTTCTATTTGTTCACACATATATGCGCATATGCATACAAAAGCCCATACTCCAATATGAAACTGTCTGAGTCTATTCTCAAATGACTTAACACTCCTGCGACCCTGTCTTACATTTGAGACAGAGTTGAGACAAAAGTTGAGAATATGCTTTGCTTTAGGAAAGGCCATGTTCACATTTTTATCAATTTGTTTTTGTTTTTGTATTTCTTGTGTAATGATTGATTTGCGTGTGTTGTGCCAGCACAATAGAGTATTTTGCCAAAGAAAACACACGTTTGCAAACCTATTTTTTCCTCAGACAATTCTGAAATTGTCTCAAATTTAGTTTCAGAACTGCCTGAGACCTTTCGTGGATACGGGCCCAGGACTACGGCACGCTGTCACTACCCGAGTAATAGGCTTGAGGACAGTGTGTGTTGCGTATGTGGGTGTGAATATTGTAAAAGAGGTGGATGGACGGAAACTACAGTGTGTATGCTGAATACTGGATGTGTAAGTATGTAAATGTGGAAAGGGATATAGCATAGGTTGAGCGTCAGCGTGGACGTGTTTAAATGCTAAATCATAGAATTTTCTTCCCTTCCATTTGAGCATCCGCCTGCTGGAAGCGAGAACCCAGGTGTAGCAATATTTTAAGTACTTTTAGTATGTTCTTCTTACCATAAATTTTAAGAGATCAGCTTGATTACACTCTAATTAATTTAGCCTTTTTACAGCCTTTCAGGGGTTGCGAGATATCAGTGTAATCATTAATTAGCTGATCAGGAGACCCGAGTCAGAGGGACGTATGGTCTGGCTGGGAATGAGTAAAAGGTCAAAAATAGTACGATGTTTATTATGGGACAAGTTGCTCTCACAAGAAATTTCTGTTTTTAGCCATGGGAAGTAGATGTAGATGCTAACATTAACAATTTATCACAGCAGAAGTAATGCACATGGAAAACAACACCTGTGTGAAATGGTTACATTGGAGGTACGGATCCTCAAGCAGTGTTGCCGTGTGAAATGGTAACACTTGGAGGTACGGATCCTCGAACAGTGCTTCTTCTATTGTGTCTTAGTCCTTCTGAGCTCTCTAGGCACTTTGGTGGACTGTTTTGGGATTTATGAAAGGAAGTGCACCCTGCAGACGGTAACGCAGCATGTCACACACTCAAGTCTAGAAAATCCGATAACACACAGTTGTAGCAAAAATTGTGCATTTCGCACATAACATATTTACAATATTTAGTTTTAAAAACAAATAACTATCTATTTTAGCTAAGCAACTGTAACGCACCCCTGGTTACAAAATGGGTTTGACGAAGTAAAAATGATGAGAAATAAAAATGCCGCAGGAGGGAAAAAAACAGAGGTTTATGAAGGTAAAACCATCCGTAGAGTCTGAACGTGGGCAGCCATACACTAGTTATTATTATTGTAAATATTGTTCTTGTTATAATCATTACTGTTAAGATTCACTGTGTCTTGTGGTGGATCATCGTAGGTTGAAAGAATCCAGCATAATTACTAAAATCACTATCATTATTGTCGTTATTATCATTATTGTCATAATTATCGTTATAATAATCATTATAATTCTTATAACTGTAGTTAAAATAGTTAGTATATTGATTATTATGATTTTTTTTATAATAATGGACATTTTTATGATAATGATAACAATAATGGTATAGTAAAATAATGGTAGCATTAATAATATCAGTTTTATGATTATAATAACAACATAATTACTATAACTATCATTATTACTGTTATCATTATCATAATCATTATTATTTTTGTTATTATTATTATTATTATTATTATTATTATTGGTATGGGAATAATTAAAATAGTAATTGTTGCTAATCCAATTATTATCAAAATTATCATTATAAATATCAATGTATAATTGTAATTGTTATCATCATTATCATCCTCATAGTCAATATCAATGCAGTTACAGTTAAAACTATTATTAACTGAATCATTGTCAAAATCATCCATATTCTCGTTTATAATAAAAAAAATTGGCTTTTTCAACCGTTCTCTCATTTTTGCCCGTTTTTTTTACTTCTAAGTTTTTTTTTTTTTTTTCTTTCTTTTTTTACTCTTAGTCCTTTATCATTTTAAATAAGCACTATTATTGTTATTATCATCATTATCATTATTTTCATTATGATCATCATTATTTTCATTATCATCATCATTATCATAAGTATCATCATATTTATCATTATTATTCTTATCATTGAAATTATGATAATTATTACACCAATCATTATGAGTATTTCTATCATAATGGACATTTTGAATTAATGATAACAATGTTGATAATTAAAGCAAATATATTAATGATAATGATAATAATAATGATAATAATAATGGAAAATATCAGTATTATGATTATACCCTTATTTCATAATAAATGGAGTTATTATCATCACTTTTATCATGATCATTATCATCTTTATCGTCATTATTAATTGAATTATAATTAACTTAACAATGGAAATGATAATGATGATAACTATAGTAATAATAAAAGTATTAATGATGATGATAGTAGTAGTAATAATGATAACGATAATGTTGAGAAGATTTTATTACTATTATCATTACTATTGTTATTAATATTATCATCATTACATATATTACTATTATTATTGATTTTATTATTACTGTTATCAATATTATTTTCATTTCTTCATTATCATTGTTATCATTATTACTATTACTATTATTATCATCTTTATTATTATTATTATCATCATCTTTATTATTATTATTATTATCATGATTAGTAGTAGTATTGTTATTATTATTATTATTATTAATATCATTATTATTATTGTTATCATCATCATCATCATTTTCATTACTATCATAATTATCATTATCATTTTTATAATTATCTTTATTATCCTTATTGACATTCTTAATATTATCATAATACTGGTTATCATATTCATGATTCCTATTACCATGAAAATTATCATAAGCTTTGTAATTTTATCCATACTATCATTATCATTCTAACCATTATCATTCTATCATTATCATTATTGATTCCTGTTTCATATACATCATCATAATTCATTATTTCCATTACTATGAAAATTATCATTATCTTATAATTTTATCCTTATTATCATTATCATTCTCAATATTATTGATGTATCATTATCATTACCCTTATTATCATTGTTGATTCAATTTTCATACATATCATCATAATTCACGTTAAAAAAAGAAAATTGCCATCTTTAATTTTTTTCGAAAGATTTCGGAAGAGGCTACATTTAGCTAGTTTTAGCCGTTTTTCATCATAAATAGTCTATAATAAAGATTATAATGATAAATACTTCATCATTATTATCATTGTTATTATCATTATTATTTTTATTGTTATTATTATTATTATTATTATTATTATTATTATTATTATTATTACTACTACTACTACTACTACTACTACTACTACTACTACTACTACTACTATCATTGTCGTTATTATTATTATCATTATCATTATTATCATTATAATTACTATTATCATTATCATTATTATTATTACTATTATTGTTACCTTTTCTATCAGAATAGCAATGACAATGATAATAATGATAATTATTATTATTATCATTGCTAATATCGATGTTACTATTATCATTATTTATGTTATCATTACTATCATTCATTATTATTTATTTATGTTATCATTACTATTAATATTATTATTATTACTATTACTGTTATCATTATTATCATTATTGCTATCATTATTATTATTATCTTTTAGTATCCTTATCATCAAAATTATTGTTATTATGTTCTTCATTATTATTGTTATTATTATTGTTATTACTATTTATATAATCATCGCTATTATTATAGTAATGATTATTATTACCATTATTATCAAAGTTATCATGATTAATACTCCTATTATCATTATCATCATATTTCTCTTTATTATTGGTATTATCATCATTATTGTCCTTATTTATTCAATTATCATATACATCATCATAATTAGATGAATAATCCAAAATTCGAATGATCTCAGAAAAGGGTTTATTCCACTAGTTCTCGCCGTTTTATATATATATATATATATATATATATATATATATATATATATATATATATATATATATATATATATATATATATATATATATACTTTTGAGGATTTCTTATTTTAAGAAACTTATGCGATTTATAATTAATGAAAATAAAAATTTCTATCTAAGCCTGCGTGAAATATCGCGCTCTCATTGCTTGGTCGGAGCGAATCAATGTAGAGACAAACATCTTGATACGAAATGGAAAGATGTTTCAACAGGTTCCAATAATGTGCGCATAAAGGGTAAACATGGAGCCAAGTATATCAAAGTGTTTGGGATTCCGGGGACGCTACAATAAAGCTAAAGATATGTAAAATCACTGATACCATTACAAGTATTGTTGGCTGCAACATCTAGTAGAATGAAGCGATTGATTTTTTTTCTTTCTTTCTTTTTGACATGCTACATTACATTCTCTAATATAGAATAGAATAGTAGCGCTCACTGTCACCACCCGTTTAGTACGTACGGGAACGTGGTGTTATTTGAGAGAAGACAAATGTGTGAAGGGCTTGTGGAAAGGATTGTGTACAAATGTTGTGACGTGTGTAGTGTAGAATATATGAACCAGCAAGACAGGGTATACGTAACCAGAGCGGGGAGGACGAGCACAGGATTTTCACTACGTGTGAAGGATTTCGGATAAGGCTATCTTATAGTTAATGAACCAGCAAGCACTTAAATCATCAGGTAAGTTAATGAACCAGCAAGCACTTATATCATCAGGTAAGTTAACGAACCAGCAAGCACTTAAATCATCATGTAAGTTAATGAACCAGCAAGCACTTAAATCATCAGGTAAGTTAATGAATCAGCAAACACTTAAATCATCAGGTAAGTTAATGAACCAGCAAGCACTTAAATCATCAAGTAAATTAATGAACCAGCAAGCACTTAAATCATCATGTAAGTTAATGAACCAGCAAGCACTTAAATCATCAGGTAAGTTAATGAATCAGCAAGCACTTAAATCATCAGGTAAGTTAATGAACCAGCAAGCACTTAAATCATCAGGTAAGTTAA
>NC_091573.1:17363450-17368450 GCF_042767895.1 Penaeus vannamei | reverse complement strand
TAGATTTTGCCGTTTTTTCGACTTTAGGGATTTTATTACTTCTGGTCTTTATTTCATCATAAATGGACTGAATAATTATTATCATCCTTATTATCATTACTGTCATAGCAATAATGATAATTTTAGAAATAATGATAACAATAATAATTATTATAATGACAATGATAATGATGTTTTCATTATTTCTATTGCCATTATTGGTATGAAAATTATTGGAATAGAGTTAATTATTTCTATTATTGCAGTAATTATCAAAATTATAATTATGATTTTATCATTATTATTGTCATTACCATTGTCATTGTCATCATAATTATCATCATTATTGTCAATAATAAAGAATTTATCATGAAAATCATCATAATGTTAAAATCCTCATAATTACTATTAAAAAGCTCCGAAAAGGCTGAAATAGGCTAGAATTTGTCTTTTTTTTCGACTTTTGAAATTTTTATTACTACTGGCCCTTATATAATTATAAATTGACTGAATAATAATTATTATCATCATTATTACCATTACGGTCATTATTTTCATGATTATTATAATTATAGTCATTATCATCATCTTTATCATTTTTATTATTATCATGATTTTTATTATCATCATTATTGCAGTTATAATAATTATTATGCTAATTATTATTGCTCTTTTTATCATTATAACTATCTATATTTTTGATAATAGCAATAATGATAATTTTAGAAATAATAATGACAATCATAATAATAATAATGACAATGATAATGATTTTAAATTATTTCTATTGTTAATTATTGCTATTCTTGCAGTAATTATCAAAATTATCATTATAATTATGATTTTCTCATTATTATTGTCATTATCATCAGTCAGTAATAAAGAAATTATCATGAAAATCATCATAATTCCCTGATTTAATGTTGCAATCATCATAATTACCATTAAAAAGCGTAAAAAGGTTTTTTTTTAGACGTTTCTCTAACAAGGCTGTAGTATGCTAGATTTTGCCGTTATTTCGATTTTATTACTTCTGGCCTTTAATTCTTTTTAAAAATGGACTAAATAATAATTATTATCATCATTATTATCATTAATGTCACTATTTTCATGATTATTATCATTATTATTATTATTATTAACATCATTATTGTAGTTATGATAATTATTACGCTAATTATTATTGCTATTTTTATCGTTATAACAATTTATATAATGATAATAGCAATAATGATGATTTTAGAAATAAAAAAAAAAAATAATAATAATTATAATGACAATGATAATGATGTTACTATTATTTCTATTGCCATGATTAGTATGGAAATTATTGGAATAGAGTTAATTATTGCTATTATTGCAGTAATTATCAAGATTGTCATTATAATTATGACTTTATCATTATAATTGTCATTATCATTGTCATTATCATCATAATTATCATCATTATTGTCAATAATAAAGGAATCATCGGGGGAAATCATCATAATTACTTTAATTAATGTTAAAATCCTCATAATTACCATTAAAAAGCGAAAAGGGTTTTTTTTTTCGACGTTTCTCTCAAAAGGCTAAATTTTGCCTTTTTTCGACTTAGGGACTTTATTACTTCGGGCCTTTATTTCATTATAAATGGAGTGAATGATACTTATTATCATTATTATCATTAGTCATTATCTTTATGATTATTATCATTATAGTCATTATCATCATGATTATCATTATTACTACCATCATTATGGCAGTTATAATAATTATTATGCTAATTTTTATTGCTATTCTTGTCATTATAACTATCTATTTAATAATAATACCAATAATGATGATCTTAGAAATAATAATGACAATAATAATAATTACAATGACACGGATAATATTATTATTTCTATTACCTTTTTTATTATGGAAATTATTGGAATAGATTTAATTATTGCTATTATTGCAGAAATTTATCAAGATTATCATTATAATTATGACTATCATTATTATCATTATTATTGTCATTATCATTGTCATTATCATCATAATTATCATCACTAGTGTCAATAATAAAGGAATCATCAGGGAAATCATAATAATTACCTGAATTACTGTTAAAATCCTCATAATTACCATTCAAAAGGGAAAACGGTTTTTTCCATGTTTCTCTAAAAAGGGACTGTAATCCGCTAGATTTTGGGGTTTTTTTCGACTTTTGGGATTTTATTACTTCTGGACTTTATTTAATTATAAAAAGACTGAATGATAATTATTATCATCATTATTATCATTACTGTCATCCTTTTTATGATATAATAATTATAGTCATTATCATCATGATCATCATTATTATTACCCTCTTTATTGCAGTTAGAATAATTATTATGCTAATTATTATTGCTATTTTTATCATTATAACTATTTACATAATGATAATAGGAATAATGTTGATCTTAGAAATAATAATGACAATAATAATAAGTATAATGACAATGATAATATTACTATTATTTCTATTACCATTATTAGTATGGGAATTATTGGAATAGAGTCAATTATTGCTATTATTGCAGTAATTCTTAAGATTATCATTATAATTATGACTTTATCATTATTATCATTATCATGGTCATTATCATTGTCGTTATCATCATAATTATCATCTCTATTGTTAATAATAAAGGATTAGCCATGGATATCATAATAATTACCTGAATTAATGTTAAAATCCTCATAATTACCATTAAAAAGCGAAAAGTGTTTCTTTCGACGTTTCTCTCAGAAGTCTGTAATAGGCTAGATTTTGCCGTTGTTTCGACTTTTGGGATTTTATTACTTCTGGCCTTTATTTCATAATAAATGAACTGAATGATAATTATTATCATCATTATTATCATTACTGTCATCATTTATATGATTATTATCATTATTATTATCATCATTATTGCAGTTGTAATAATTATTATGCTAATTATTATTGCTATTTTATCATTATAACTATTTATATAATGATAATAGCAATAATGTTGATCTTAGAAATAATAATGACAATAATAATTATTATGATGACAATGATAATGATGTTATTATTATTTCAAATGCCATTAGTAGTATGTAAATTATTGGAATAGAGTTAATTATTGCTATTATTACAGTAATTATCAAGATTATCCTTATAATTATGACTTTATCATTTTTATCATTATTATTGTCATTATCATTGTCATTATCATCATAATTATCATCATTATTGTCAATAATAAAGGAATCCTCATGGAAATCACCATAATTACTTGAATTATAAAGCGAAAAGTTTTTTTTTTTTTTTTTACGTTTCTTTTAAAAAGGCTGTAATACGCTAGATTTAGTCGTTTTTTTGACTTTTGGGATTTTATTACTTCTGGCCTTTGTTTCATTATAAATGGACTGAATGATAATTATTATCATCATTATTATCATTACTGTCATCATTTTTATGATTATTATCATTACAGTCAATATCGTCATGATTATCATTATTATTATCATCGATATTGCAGTTATAATAAAGATTATGCTAATTATTATTGCTATTTTTATCTTTATAACCTAACCTAACCAAGACGACCTCCTAGTTCGTCCCACAGGCTTCCTCCACCCAGGGTTGTCTCTTACAGAGACAACCTGATGGGCAGGATCAGCCTGTGGAAAGCGAGCCAGGGGGCCATATACCCCTGAGTTGGCGATCCCGGATTGTGCAGGTAACAGGTCCTGTGCCAACCTCACGGTGCAGCCGTTGGTTAGACACATGGTCCGCCAACAGTCCCCCATGAACCGGCGCAAGGACCTCTTACAAACGGCGTCAAGACGGGACTCCAGTGCACTGGATAATGTCCAGGTTTCACTACCGTAGAGCAACACTGGCATTACCAGGGCCCTGAAAACCCGTAGTTTGGTCCTGCTACACAGGTACCGGCATCTCTAAATACTCTTGTCGAGAGAGTTCATGACCCCTGCTGCCAGGCCAATCCGTCTACTGACTTCCTCGTCTCACAGCCCACAGTTATCAACTGCACTACCAAGGGATGTAAAGCTCTCTGAGACCTTAATGTCCTAGCCGCAAGCACGTACCGACTGAACTGGTTCTGCTAGTAAGTCCTCAAAATCCTGGATCTTGTTCTTGGTCCGAGAGACCTCTAGACCCAAGGGCTTCGCTTCATTGCCGAATGCATCCCGGGCCATCACTAAGGTATCCAAAGACTCAAATAGAATTGTAACATCATCGGCAAAATCAAGGTCTGTAACTTTAATATTAGCCAGTGTTGCTCCACAATGACTTTGAACAGTAGCTCTGCCTAGTATCCAGTCCATGCAAGTGTTGAAAAGGGCTGGTGCAAGAACACAGCCTTTCCTCACTCCTGGACTGACAGGAAAGAAGCTCGACAGGTCCCCACCACACTTTACAGCACTTTCAGTACCAGTATATAGGTTTGTTATTAGATCAATAATCCTTGTTGGAATTCCTCTCAGTCTCAGGATCTCCCAGAGTGATTCCCCTTGTAATGTATCGAACGCCTTCTTGAGGTCGATGTAGGCTGCAAGTAACCCACGTCCGAACTCACGACGGCGCTCTACAATGACTCGAAGCGCAAGGATACGGTCTATTGTTGACTTGCCAGGAGTGAATCCGGATTGCTCTGGCCTCTGATGCCTTAGTAGATGGTCTCTGATACGCCTCAGAAGGAGCGGGCAAGAACCTTGCCTGGTACAAATGAGCAGTGTGATGCCGCGGTGATTGCTGCAGTCCCATCGGTCCCCCTTCCCCTTCCAGAGAGGGATGACCACACCCCTCAACAGGTCAGAGGGAACGGTACTGGACTGCCAGATGGCAGCCAGGACAGCATGCAATCCCCGCGCCATAGGTTTACCACCAGCCTTTAACAGTTAAGCTGGGGTGCCGCAAATACCCGCTGCTTGGCCCCTCTTCAGCTTGGAGATCGCCTCCCTAACCTCAGCTAGGGAGGGAGGGTCCTCGCTAATGGGTGGGTCCGGCAGCGGAATCA
>NC_091573.1:17343450-17353450 GCF_042767895.1 Penaeus vannamei | reverse complement strand
GAGGAGAGTCCAAATTTCGTTTTCTTACATAAGGTTTATATTAAATTAGTTTAATGGAGGTTAGGTTACAATAGCTGGAATTTCGTCAGGTTAGGTTAGGATAGGCTGAGCTTTAATGAGGAGAGCCCAAATTTCTTTTTCTTACATAAGGTTTATATTAAACTAGTTTAATGGAGGTTAGATTACATTAGCTGGAATTTGGTTAGGTTAGGTTAGGTTAGTTTAGGCTCAGCTTTGATGAGGAGAGTCCAAATTTCTTTTTCTTACATAAGGTTTATATTAAATCAGTTTAATGGAGGTTAGGTTACATTAGCTGGAATTTGGTTAGGTTAGGTTAGGTTAGGCTCAGCTTTGATGAGGAGAGTCCAAATTTAGTTTTCTTACATAAATTTTATATTAGATTAGTTTATTGGAGGTTAGGTTACATTAGCTGGAATTTGGTTAGGTTAAGTGAGATTAGGTTAGGCTATGCTTTGATGAGGAGAGTCCAAATTTCGTTTTCTTACATAAGTTTTATATTAACTCAGTTTAATGGAGGTTAGGCTACATTTCCTAGAATTTGGTTAGGTTAGGTTAGGTTAAATTAGGTTAGGTTAGGTTAGGCTCAGCTTTGATGAGGAGAGTCTAAATTCCGTTTTCTTACATAAGGCTTATATTAAATCAGTTTAATGGAGGTTAGGTTACTTTAGCTGAAATTTGATTAGGTTAGGTTAGGTTAGGTTAGGTTTAGCTTTGATGCTGAGAGTCCAAATTTCGTTTTCTTACCTAAGATTTATATTAAATCATTTTAATTGAGGTTAGGTTACATTAGCAGGATTTTGCTTAGGTTAGGTTAGGCTAGGTTAGGCTCACCTTTGATGAGGAGAGTCCAAATTTCATTTTCTTACATAAGGTTTTTATTAAATCAGTTTAATGGAGGTAAGATTACATTAGCTGGAATATGGATAGGTTTAGGTTAGGTTAGGTGAGGTTAGGCTCAGCTCTGATGAGGAGAATCCAAATTTCGTTTTCTTACATAAGGTTTATATCAAATCAGTTTAATTGAGGTTAGGTTACATTAGCTTGAATTTGTTTAGGTTAGGATGGGTTAGGTTAGGTTAGGTTAGGCTCAGATTTGATGAGGAGAGTCCAAATTTCGTTTTCTTACATAAGGTTTATATTAAATCAGTTTAATGGAGGTTAGGTTACATTAGCTGGAATTTGGTTAAGTTAGGTTAGGTTAGGCTTAGTTTTGATGAGGAGAGTCCAAATTTCGTTTTTTTACATAGGTTTATATTAAACTAGTTTAATGGAGGTTATGTTATATTAGCTGGAATATAGTTAGCTTAGGTTAGGTTAGGTTAGGCTCAGCGTTGATGAGGAGAGTGAATTTCGTTTTCTTACATAAGGTTTATATTAAATCAATTTAATGGAGGTTAGGTTACATTAGCTGGAATTTGGTTAGGTTAGGTTAGGTTAGGTTCGGTTAGGCTCAGCGTTGATGAGGAGAGTCCAAATTTCGTTTTCTTACATAAGGTATATATTAAATCATTTTAATGGAGGCTAGAATTCATTAGCTGGAATTGTGTTAGGTTAGTTTAGGTTAGGTTAGGCTCAGCTTTGATGAGGAGAGTCCAAATTTCGTTTTCTTACATAAGTTTTATATTATTAAATCAGTTTAATGGACGTTAGGTTACATTAGCTGGAATTCGTTTAGGTTAGGTTAGGCTCAGCTCTGATGACGAAGGTCCAAATCTCGTTTTCTTTCATAAGGTTTATATTAAATCAGTTTAATGGAGGTTAAGTTACACTAGTAGGAATTTGGCTAAGTTAGGTTAGGCTAGGGTAGGTTAGGCTCTGCTTTGATGAGGAGAGTTCAAATTTCGTTTTCTTACATAAAGTTTATATTAAATCAGTTTAATGTAAGTTAGGTTACATTAGCTGGAATTTGGTTTGGTTAGGTTAGGTTAAGTTAGGTTAGGCTCAGCTTTGATGAGGAGATTACAAATTTCGTTTGCTTACATAAGGATTATATTAAATCAGGTTAATGGATGTTAGATTACATGAGCTGGAATTTGGTTTGCTTAGGTTAGGTTAGGTTAGGCTCAGCTTTGAGAAGGAGAGTCCAAATTTAGTTTTCTTACATAAGTTTTATATTATTAAATCAGTTTAATGGAGGTTAGGTTACATTAGTTGGAATTCGGTTAGTTTAGGTTAGGTAAGGCTCAGCTCTGATGTGGATGGTCCAAATTTCGTTTTCTTTCATAACGTTTATATTAAATAAGTTTAATGGAGGTTAGGTTACATTAGTTGAAATATGGTTAGGTTAGGTTATATTATGTTAGGCTAGGTTGGTTAGGCTCAGCTTTGATGAGGAGAGTCCAAATTTCGTTTTCTTACATAATTTTTTTATTAAATCAGTTTAATGGAGGTTAGGTTACATTAGCTGGAATTTGGTGAGTTTAGGTTAGGTTAGGTTAGGCTAAGCTTTAATGAGGAGAGTCAAAATTTCGTTTTCTTACATATTTTCTTACATAAGGTTTATATTAAATCAGTTTAATGGAGGTTAGGTTACATCAGCTGGAATTTGGTTAGGTTAAGTTAGGTTAGATTAAGTTAGGTTAGGCTCAGCTTTTATGAGGAGAGTCCAAATTTCTTTTTTTACATAAGGTTTATATTAAATCAGTTTAATGGAGGTTAGGTTACATTAGCTGGAATTTTTTTAGGTTAGTTTATGTTAGGTTAGCTAGGCTATGCATTGATGAGGAGAGTACAAATTTCGTTTTTTTTTTTTTATAAAGTTTCTATTAAATCATTTTAATGGAGGTTAGGTTACATTAGCTGGAATTTCGTTAGATTAGATTAGGTTAGGTTAGGCTCAGCTTTGATGAGTCTAAATTTCGATTTCTTACATAAGTATTATATCAAATCAGTTTAATAGAGGTAAGGTTACATTAACTGGAATTCGGTTAGGTTAGGCTCAGCTTTTATGAGGAGAGTCCAAATTTTGTTTTCTTTCAAAAGGTTTATATTAATGGAGGTTAAGTTACATTAGTTTGAATTTGGTTAGGTTAGGTTAGGTTAGGCTATGTTAGGTTAGGCTCAGATTTGTTGAGTAGAGTCCATATTTCGATTTCTTACATAAAGTTTATATTATATCAGTTTAATGGAGGTTAGGTTATATTAGTTGGAATTTGGTTACGTTAGGTTAGGTTAGGTTAGGCTCAGCGTTGATGAGGAGAGTCCAAATTTCGTTTTCTTATATAAGGTTTATATTAAATCAGTTTAATGGAGTTTAGGTTACATTAGTTTGAATTTGGTTAGGTTAGGTTCGATTAGGCTATGTTAGGATAGGCTCAGATTTGATGAGTAGAGTCCGAATTTCGTTTACTTACATAAAGTTTATATTAAATCAGTTTAATGGAGGATAGGTTACATTACCTTGAAATTGGTTAGGTTCGGTTAGGTAAGGGTAGATTAGCCTAAACTAACCTATCCTAACCAAATCCTGAATTTGGTCAGGTTAGGTTAAGTTTTGCTCAGCTTTGATGAGGAGAGTCCAAATTTCGTTTTCTTACATAAGGTTTATATTAAACCAATTTAATGGAAGTTAAGTTACATTAGCTGGAATTTCGTTAGGTTAAGTTACCTTAGTTTAAGTTCACCTTTGATGAGGAGAGTCAAAATTTCGTTTTCTTACATAAAAATTATATTAAATCAGTTTAATGGAGCTTTTGTTACATTAGCTGGATTATGGTTATGTTAGGTTAAGCTAGGTTAGGTTAGGCTCAGCTTTGATGAGCAGAGTCCAAATTTCGTTTTCTTACAAACTAAATTTGGACTCTCCTCATCAAGGCTGAGCCTAGCCTAACGTAACCTAACCTAACCAAATTCGAGCTAATATAACCTAACGTTCATTAAACTGATTTAATATAAACCTTATGTAAGAAAACAAAATTTGGACTCTCCTTATCAAAGCTGAGCCTAACCTAACCTAATGTAACATAACCTAACCTAACCTAACCGAATTCCAGCTAATGTAACCTTACCTCCATTAAACTGATTTAATAATATAAAATTATGTAAGAAAACGAAATTTGGACTCTCCTCATCAAAGCTGAGCCTACCCTAACCTAACCTAACCTAACCAAATTCCAGCTAATGTAACCTAACCTATATTAAACTGATTTAATATAAACCTTATGCAAGAAAATGAACTTTGTACTCTCCTCATCAAAGCTGAGCCTAACTAACCTAACCTAACCTAACCTAACCAAATTCCAACTAATGTAACCTAACCTCCATCAAACTGATTTAATATAAACCTTATGTAAGAAAATGAACTTTGTACTCTCCTCATCAAAGCTGAGCCGAACCTTACCTAAACTAAACAAACCAAATTTCAACTAATGTAACCTAACCTCCATTAAACTGATTTAATATAAACCTTATGTAAGAAAATGAAATTTGGACTCTCCTCATCAAAGCTGAGCTTAACCTAACCTAACCTAACTAAATTCCAGCTAATGGAACCTAACCTCCATTAAACTCATTTAATATAAAACCTATTTAAGAAAACGAAATTTGGACTCTCTTCATCAAAGCTGAGCCGAACCTTACCTAAACTAACCTAACCAAATTTCAACTAATGTAACCTAACCTCCATTAAACTGATTTAATATAAACCTTATGTAAGAAAACGAAATTTGGACTCTCCTCATCAAAGCTGAGCTTAACCAAAGCTAACCTAACCTAACCACCCAAATTCCAGCTAATGTAACCAAACCTCTATTAAACAGATTTAATATAAACCTTATGTAAGAAGACGAAATTTGGACTCTCCTCATCAAAGCTGAGCCTAACCTAACCTAACCTAACTAAATTCCAGCTAATGGAACCTAACCTCCATTAAACTGATTTAATATAAAACCTATTTAAGAAAACGAAATTTGGACTCTCTTCATCAAAGCTGAGCCTAACCTAACCTAACCAAATTCCAGCAAACGTAACCTAACCTTCATTAAACTGATTTAATATAAACTTTATGTAAGAAAACGAAATTTGGACTGTCCTCATCATAGCTGAGCCTAACTTAACCTAACCTATCCTAACCTAACCTATCCTAACGAAATTCCAGCTAACGTAACCTAACCTTCATTAAACTAATTTAATATAAACTTTATGTAAGAAAACGAAATTTGGACTCTCCTCATCAAAGCTGAGCCTAACCTAACCAAACCAAATTCCAGCTAATGTAACCTAACCTCCATTAAACTGATTTAATATAAACCTTATGTAAGAAAACAAAATTTGGACTCTCCTCATCAAACCTGAGTCTAACATAACCTAACCAAATTCCAGCTAATGTAACCTAACCTCCATTAACTGATTTAATATAAACCTTATGTAAGAAAACGAAATTTGGACTCTCCTCGTCAAAGCTGAGCGTAACTTTACCTAACCTAAACCTAACCAATTTCCAACTAATGTACCCTAACCTCCATTAAACTGATTTAATATGAAGCTTATATAAGAAAACGAAATTTGGACTCTCCTCATCAAAGCTGAGCGTAACCTAACCTAACCTAACCTAATCAAATTTCAGTTAAAGTAACCTAACCTCCATTAAACTGATTTAGTATAAGCCTTATGTAAGAAAACGAAATTTAGACTCTCCTCATCAAAGCTGAGCCTAACCTAACCTAACCTAACTTAACCTAACCTAACCTAACCAAATTCTAGGAAATGTAGCCTAACCTCCATTAAACTGAGTTAATATAAAAATTATGTAAGAAAACTCATCAAAGCTGAGTCTAACCTAACCTAACCAAATTCCAGCTAATGCAACCTAACCTCCATTAAACTGATTTAATATAAACCTTATGTAAGAAAACGAAATTTGGATTCTCCTCATCAAAGCTGAGCCTAACCTAACCTAACCATATTCCAGCTAATGTAACCTAACCTCCATTAAACTGATTTAATATAAACCTTATGTAAGAAAACGAAATTTGGACTCTCCTCATCAAAGCTGAGCCTAACCTAACCTAACCTACCCTAACCTAACCTAACCTAACCAAATTCTAGGAAATGTAGCCTAACCTCCATTAAACTGAGTTAATATAAAACATATGTAAGAAAACGAAATTTGGACTCTCCTCATCAAAGCTGAGCCTAACCTAATCTAACATAACCTAACCTAACCAAATTACAGCTAATGTAACCTAACCTTCAATAAACTGATTTAATATAAACCTTATGTAAGAAAACGAAATTTGGACTCTCCTCATCAAACCTGAGCCTAACCTAACATAAAATAACCCAACCTAACCAAATTCCAGCTAATGTAACCTAACCTCCATTAGACTGATTATATATAAACCTTATGTAAGAAAACGAAATTTGGACTCTTCTCATCAAAGCTGAGCCTAACCTAACCTAACCTAACCCAACCTAACCTAAACAAATTCCAGCTAATGTAACCTAATCTCCATTAAACTGATTAAATATAAACCTTACGTAAGAAAACGAAATTTGGACTCACCTCATCAAAGCTGAGCCTAACCTCACCTAACCTAACCTAATCCTAACCAAATTCCAGCTAATGTAACCTAACCTCCATTAAACTGATTTAATATGAACCTTATGTAAGAAAACGAAATTTGGACTCTCCTCATCAAAGCTGAGCCTAACCTAGCCTAACCTAACCTAACCAAATTCCAGCTAATGGAACCTAACCTCCATTAAAATGAATTAATATAAACAAGAGGTAAGAAAACGAAATTTGAACTCTCCTCATCAAAGCTGAGCCTAACCTAACCTAATCTAACGTAACCAAATTCCATCTAATGGAACCTAACCTCCATTAAACTGATTTAATATAAACCTTATGTAAGAAAACGAAATTTGTACTCTCCTCATCAAAGCTGAGCCAAACCTAACCTAACCTAACCTAATCAAATTCCAGCTAATGTAACCTAACCTCCATTAAACTGATTTAATATAAACCTTATGTAAAAAAACGAAATTTAGACTCTCCTCATCTAAGCTGAGCCTAACCTAACCTAACCTAACCTAATCTAACCTAACCAAATTCTAGGAAATGTAGCCTAACCTCCATTAAACTGAGTAAATATAAATCTTATGTAAGAAAA
Organism: Penaeus vannamei; assembly: GCF_042767895.1. NCBI lineage: Eukaryota > Metazoa > Arthropoda > Malacostraca > Decapoda > Penaeidae > Penaeus > Penaeus vannamei. The sequence continues at coordinate 17,346,317 of NC_091573.1, read as the reverse complement.
CGAAATTTAGACTCTCCTCATCAAACCTGAGCCTAACCTAATCTAACCTAACCTAACCAAATTCCAGCTAATGTAACCTAAACTCCATTAAACATATTTAATATAAACCTTATGTAAGAAAACGAAATTTGGACTTTCCTCATCAAAGATGAGCCTAACCTAACCTAACCTAACCAAATTCCAGCTAATGTAACCTAACCTCCATTAGACTGATTTAATATAAACCTGATGTAAGAAAACGAAATTTGGACTCTCCTCATCAAAACTGAGCCTAACCTAACCTAACCTAAGCTAACAAAATTTCAGCTAATGTAACCTAACCTCCTTTAAACTGATTTAATATAAATTTTATGTAAGAAAACGAAATTTGGACTCTGCTCATCAAAGCTGAGCCTAACCTAACCTAACCTAACCAAATTACAGCTAATATAACCTAACCTCCATTAAACTGATTAGATATAAACCTTTTGTAAGAAAACGAAATTTAGACTCTCCTCATCAAAGCTGAGCGTAACCTAATCTAACCTAACCTAACCTGACCAAATTCCAGCTAAAGTAACCTAACCTCCATTAAACTGATTTAATATAAAAATTATGTAAGAAAACGAAATTTGGACTCTCCTTATCAAAGCTGAGCCTACCCTAACCTAACCTATCCAAATTCAGGCTAATGTAACCTAACCTCCATTAAACTGATTTAATATAAACCTTATGTAAGAAAACGAAATTTGGACTCTCCTCATCAAAGCTGAGCCTAACTTAACCTCACCTAACTAACCAAATTCCAGCTATTGTAACCTACCCTCCATTAAACTGATTTAATATAAACGTTATGTAAGAAAACGGAATTTGGACTCTCCTTATGATAGCTGAGCATAACCTAACCAAATTCCAGCTAATGTAACCAAACCTCCATTAAACTCATTTAATATAAACCTTGTGTAAGAAAACGAAATTTGGACTCTCCTCATCAAAGCTGAGCCTAACCTAACCTAACCTAACCTAACATAACCAAATGGTGAGTTAATATAAACCTTATGTAGGAAAACGAAATTTGGACTCTCCTAATCAAAGCTAAGCCTAACCTAACGTATCCTAACCTAACCAAATTCCAGCTAATATAATCTAACCCCCATTAAACTGATTTCATATAAACCTTATGTAAGAAAACGAAATTTGGACTCACCGCATCAAAGCTGAGCCTAACTTAACCTAACCTAACCTAACCAAATTCCAGCTAATGTAACCTAACCTCCATTAAACTGATTTCATATAAACCTTATGTAAGAAAACGAAATTTGGACTCTCCTCATCAAAGCTGAGCCTAACCTAACCTAACCTACCCTAACCAAATTCCAGCTAATGTAACCTAACCTCCGTTAAACTGATTGAATATAAACCTTATGTAAGTAAATGAAAATTGGACTCTCCTCATCAAAGCTGAGCCTAACCTAACCTAAGCTAAGCAAAGCTATCCTAACCTAACCGAATTCCTGTTAATGTAACCTAACCTACATTAAACTAATATAAAACTTATGTAAGAAAACGAAATTTGGTCTCTCTTCATCAAAGCTGAGCCTCACCTCACCTAACCTAACCTAACCAAATTCCAGCTAATGTTACCTAACCTCCATTAAACAAATCTAATTTAAAACTTATGTAAGAAAACGAAATTTGGACTCTCCTCATCAAAGCTGAGCCTAACCCAACCTAACCTAACCTAACCAAATTCCAGCTATTGTAACCTAACCTGCATTAAACTCATTTAATATAAACCTGATGTAAGAAAACGTAATTTGTACTCTCCTCATCAAAGCTGAGCCTAACCTAACCTAACCTAAACTAACCAAATTCCACCTAATGTAACCTAACCTCCATTAAATTGATTTGATATAAACCTTATGTAAGAAAACGAAATTTGAATCTCCTCATCATCGCTGAGCTTCACCTAACCTAACCTAACCAAATTCCAACTAATGTAACCTAACCTCCATTAAACTGATTTGATATAAACCTTATGTAAAAAAAAAAAAAAAAAAATTTGGACTCTCCTCATCAAAGCTGAGCCTAACCTAACCTAACCTAACCGAACCAAAACTAACGAAATTCCAGCTAATGTAACCTAACCTCCATTAAACTTATTTAATATAAACTTTATGTAAGAAAATGAAATTTGGACTCTACTCATCAAAGCTGAGCCTAACCTAACCTAACCTAACCTAACCAAATTCCAGCTAATTTAATATAACCTCCATTAACCTAATTTAATATAAACCTTATGTAGGAAAACGAAATTTAGACTCTCCTCATCAAAGCTGAGCCTAACTTAGCCTAAACTAACCGAACCAAATTCCAGCTAATGTAACCTAACCTCCATTAAACTAATTTAATAAAAACATTATGTAAGAAAACGAAATTTGGACCCTCCTTATTAAAACTAAGCCTAACCTAACCTAACCTGACCAAATTACAGCTAATGTAACCTATCCTCCATTAAACTGATTTTATATTAACCTTATGTAAAAAAACGAAATTTGGACTCTCCTCATCAAAGCTGAGCCTAACCTAACCCAACCTAACCCAATTCCAGCTAATGTAACCTAACCTCCATTAAACTGATTTAATATAAACCTTATGTAAGAAAACAAAATTTGGACTTTCCTCATCAAAGCTGAGCCTACCTAACCTAACCTAACCAAATTCCAGCTAATGTAACCCAATATCCATTAAACTGATTTAATATAAACCTTATGTAAGAAAACGAAATTTGGACTCTCCTCATCAAAGCTGAGCCTAACCTAACCTAAACTAACCAAATTCCAGCTAATGTAACCTAACCTCCATTAAACTGATTTAATAAAAACTTT
>NC_091573.1:17322954-17332954 GCF_042767895.1 Penaeus vannamei | reverse complement strand
TAGGTTAGGTTAGGGTAGGCTCAGCTTTGATAAGGAGAGTCCAAATTTCGTTTTCTTACATAAGGTTTATATTAAATCAGTTTAATGGAGGTTAGGTTACTTTAGCTGGAATTTGGTCAGGTTAGGTTAGGTTAGATTAGGTTACGCTCAGCTTTGATGAGGAGAGTCTAAATTTCGTTTTCTTACAAAAGGTTTATATCTAATCAGTTTAATGGAGGTTAGGTTATATTAGCTGTAATTTGGTTAGTTTAGGTTAGGTTAGGTTAGGTTAGGCTCAGCTTTGATGAGCAGAGTCCAAATTTCGTTTTCTTACATAAAATTTATATTAAATCAGTTTAAAGGAGGTTAGGTTACAATAGCTGAAATTTGGTTAGCTTAGGTTAGGTTAGGTTAGGCTCAGTTTTGATGAGGAGAGTCCAAATTTCGTTTTCTTACATCAGGTTTATATTAAATCAGTCTAATGGAGGTTAGGTTACATTAGCTGGAATTTTGTTAGGTTAGGTTAGGTTAGGCTCATCTTTGATGAGGAAAGTCCAAATTTCGTTTTCTTACATAAGGTTTATATTAAATATGTTTAATGGAGTTTAGGTTACATTAGCTGGAATTTGGGTAGGTTAGGTTAGGTTAGGTTAGGCTCAGGTTTGATGAGTCTAAATTTCGTTTTCTTACATAAGATTTATATTTACTCAGTTTAATGGAGGTTAGGCTACATTTCCTGGAATTTGGTTACGTTCGGTTAGGTTAGGTTAGGTTACGTTAGGCTCAGATTTGATGGGGAGAGTCTAAATTTCGTTTTCTTACATAAGGTTTATATTAAATCAGTTTAATTGAGGTTAGGTTACATTAGCTGTAATTTGGTTAGGTTAGGTTACTTTGGTTAGGCTCAGCTTTGGTTAGGTTAGGTTACCTGAGGCTCAACTTTGATGAAGAGAGTCCAAATTTCGTTTTCTTACATAAGGTTTATATTAAATCAGTTTAATGGAGGTTAGGTTACATTAGCTGGAATTTGGTTAGGTTAGGTTAGGTTAGGTTAGGCTCAGCTTTGATGAGGAGAGTCCAAATTTCGTTTTCTTACATAAGGTTTATATTAAATCAGTTTAATGGAGGTTAGGTTACATTAGCTGGAATTTGGTTAGGTTAGGTTAGGCTCAGCTTTGATGAGGAGAGTCCAAATTTCGTTTTCTTACATAAGGTTTATATTAAATCAGTTTAATGGAGGTTAGGTTGCATTAGCTGGAATTTGGTTAGGTTAGGTTAGGTTAGGTTAGGCTCAGGTTTGATGAGGAGAGTCCAAATTTCGTTTTCTTACAGAAGGTTTATATTAAATCAGATTAATTAAGGTTAGGTTACATTAACTGTAATTTAGTTAGGTTAGGTTAGACTCAGCTTTGATGAGTTTTCTTACATAATTTTTATATTAACTCAGTTTAATGGAGGTTAGGCTACATTTCCTAGAATTTGGTTAGGTTAGGTTAGGTTAAGTTAGGTTAGGTTAGGTTAGGCTCAGCTTTGATGAGGAGAGTCTAAATTTCGTTTTCTTACATAAGGCTTATACTAAATCAGTTTAATGGAGGTTAGGTTACTTTAACTGAAATTTGATTAGGTTAGGTTAGGTTAGGTTACGCTCAGCTTTGATGAGGAGAGTCCAAATTTCGTTTTCTTACATAAGGTTTATATTAAATCAGTTTATTGAGGGTTAGGTTACATTAGCTGTAATTTGGTTAGGTTAGGTTATGTTAGATTAGGTTAGGCTCAGCTTTGATGAGGAGAGTCCAAATTTCGTTTTCTTACATATGTTTTATATTAACTCAGTTTAATGGAGGTTAGGCTACATTTCCTAGAATTTGGTTAGGTTAGGTTAGGTTAGGTTAGGGTAGGTTAGGTTAGGTTAGGCTCAGCTTTGATGAGGAGAGTCCAAATTTCGTTTTCTTACATAAGGTTTATATTGAATCCGTTTAATGGAGGTTAGGCTATATTAGCTGGAATTTGGTTAGGTTAGTTTAGGTTAGGTTAGCCTCAGCTTTGATGAGGAGAGTCCAAATTTCGTTTTCTTACATAAGGTTTATATTAAATCAGTTTAATGGAGGTTAGGTTACATTAGCTGGAATTTGGTTAGGTTAGGTTAGGCTCAGCTTTGATGAGGAGAGTCCAAATTTCGTTTTCTTACATAAGGTTTATATTAAATCAGTTTAATGGAGGTTAGGTTACATTAGCTGGAATTTGGTTAGGTTAGGTTAGACTCAGCTTTGATGAGTTTTCTTACATAATTTTTATATTAACTCAGTTTAATGGAGGTTAGGCTACATTTCCTAGAATTTGGTTAGGTTAGGTTAGGTTAAGTTAGGTTAGGTTAGGTTAGGCTCAGCTTTGATGAGGAGAGTCTAAATTTCGTTTTCTTACATAAGGCTTATACTAAATCAGTTTAATGGAGGTTAGGTTACTTTAACTGAAATTTGATTAGGTTAGGTTAGGTTAGGTTACGCTCAGCTTTGATGAGGAGAGTCCAAATTTCGTTTTCTTATATAAGCTTCATATTAAATCAGTTTAATGGAGGTTAGGGTACATTAGCTGGAAATTGGTTAGGTTTAGGTTAGGTTAGGTAAAGTTACGCTCAGCTTTGACGAGGAGATTCCAAATTTCGTTTTCTTACATAAGGTTTATATTAAATCAGTTTAATGGAGATTAGGTTACATTAGCTGGAATTTGGTTAGGTTAGGTTAGACTCAGCTTTGATGAGGAGAGTCCAAATTTTGTTTTCTTACATAAGGTTTATATTAAATCAGTTTAATGGAGGTTAGGTTACATTAGCTGGAATTTGGTTTGGTTAGGTTAGGCTCAGCTTTGATGAGGAGAGTCCAAATTTCGTTTTCTTACATAAAGTTTATATTAAATTAGTTTAATGAAGGTTAGGTTACGTTAGCTGGAATTTCGTTAGGAATGTTTAGGTTAGGTTAGGTTAGGTTAAGTTAGGCTCAGCTATGATGAGGACAGTCCAAATTTCGTTTTCTTACATAAAGTTTATATTAAATCAGTTTAATGAAGGTTAGGTTACGTTTGCTGGAATTTGGTTAGGTTAGGTTTTGCTCAGCTTTGATGAAGAGAGTCCAAATTTCGTTTTCTTAAATAGGTTTTATATTAAATCAGTTTAATGGAGGTTAGGTTCCATTAGCTGGAATTTAGTTAGGTTAGGTTAGGTTAGGCTCAGCTTTGATGAGGAGAGTCCAAATTTCGTCTCCTTACATAAGGTTTATATTAAATCTGTTTAATAGAAGTTTGGTTACATTAGCTGGAATTTGGGTGGTTAGGTTAGGTTAGCTTAGGTTAAGCTCAGCTTTGATGAGGAGAGTCCAAATTTCGTTTTCTTACATAAGGTTTATATTAAATCAGTTTAATAGAGATTAGGTTACATTAGTTGAAATTTGATTAGGTTAGTTTAGGTAAGGTTCGGCTCAGCTTTGATGAAGAGAGTCCAAATTTCGTTTTCTTAAATAGGTTTTATATTAAATGAGTTTCATGGAGGTTAGGTTCCATTAGCTGGAATTTAGTTAGGTTAGGTTAAGCTCAGCTTTGATGAGGAGAGTCCAAATTTCGTTTTCTTACATAAGGTTTATATTAAATCAGTTTAATGGAGGTTAGGTTACATTAGTTGAAATTTGGTTAGTTTAGTTTAGGTAAGGTTCGGCTCAGCTTTGATGAGGAGAGTACAAAGTTCATTTTCTTAAATAAGGTTTATATTAAATCAGTTTAATATAGGTTAGGTTACATTAGCTGGAATTTGGTTAGGTTAGGTTAGGTTAGGGTAGGCTCAGCTTTGATGAGGAGACTCCAAATTTCGTTTTCTTACATAATTTTATATCATTAAATCAGTTTAATGGAGGTAAGGTTACATTAGCTGGAATTCGGTTAGGTTAGGTTAGGTTAAGTTAGGTTAGGCTCAGCTTTGATAAGGAGAGTCCAAATTTTGTTTTCTTACATAAGGTTTATATTAAATCAGTTTAATGAACGTCAGGTTACATTAGCTCGAATTTGGTTAGGTTAGGTTACGTTAGGCTAGGCTCAGCCTTGATGAGGAGAGTCCAAATTTAGTTTGTAAGAAAACGAAATTTGGACTCTGCTCATCAAAGCTGAGCCTAACCTAACCTAGCTTAACCTAACATAACCATAATCCAGCTAATGTAACATAAGCTCCATTAAACTGATTTAATATAATTTTTATGTAAGAAAACGAAATTTTGACTCTCCTCATCAAAGTTGAGCTTAAACTAAGGTAACTTAACCTAACCAAATTCCAGCTAATGTAACTTAACTTCCATTAAATTGGTTTAATATAAACCTTATGTAAGAAAACGAAATTTGGACTCTCCTCATCAAAGCTGAGCAAAACCTAACCTAACCTGACCAAATTCAGGATTTGGTTAGGATAGGTTAGTTTAGGCTAATCTACCCTTACCTAACCGAACCTAACCAATTTCAAGGTAATGTACCCTAACCTCCATTAAACTGATTTAATATAAACTTTATGTAAGAAAACGAAATTCGGACTCTACTCATCAAATCTGAGCCTATCCTAACATAGCCTAATCGAACCTAACCTAACCAAATTCAAACTAATGTAACCTAAACTCCATTAAACTGATTTAATATAAACCTTATATAAGAAAACGAAATTTGGACTCTCCTCATCAACGCTGAGCCTAACCTAACCTAACCTAACGTAACCAAATTCCAACTAATATAACCTAACCTCCATTAAACTGATATAATATAAACTTTATGTAAGAAATCGAAATATGGACTCTACTCAACAAATCTGAGCCTAACCTAACATAGCCTAACCTAACCTAACCTAACCAAATTCAAACTAATGTAACTTAACCTCCATTAATATAAACCTTTTGAAAGAAAACAAAATTTGGACTCTCCTCATAAAAGCTGAGCCTAACCTAACCGAATTCCAGTTAATGTAACCTTACCTCTATTAAACTGATTTGATATAATACTTATGTAAGAAATCGAAATTTAGACTCATCAAAGCTGAGCCTAACCTAACCTAATCTAATCTAACGAAATTCCAGCTAATGTAACCTAACCTCCATTAAAATGATTTAATATAAACTTTATTAAAAAAAAAAAAAAAAAACGAAATTTGTACTCTCCTCATCAATGCATAGCCTAGCTAACCTAACCTAAACTAACCTAAAAAAAATTCCAGCTAATGTAACCTAACCTCCATTAAACTGATTTAATATAAACCTTATGTAAAAAAAAACGAAATTTGGACTCTCCTCATAAAAGCTGAGCCTAACCTAACTTAATCTAACCTAACCTAACCTAACCAAATTCCAGCTAATGTAACCTAACCTCCATTAAACTGATTTAATATAAACCTTATGTAAGAAAATATGTAAGAAAACGAAATTTTGACTCTCCTCATTAAAGCTTAGCCTAACCTAACTTAACCTAAACTCACCAAATTCCAGCTAATGTAACCTAACCTCCATTAAACTGATTTAATAAAAAAATTATGTAAGAAAACGAAATTTGGACTCTCCTCATCAAAGCTGAGCCTAACCAACCTAGCCTAACATAATATAACCTAACCTAACCAAATTTCAACTAATGTAACCTAACCTCCATTAAACTGATTTAATGTAAACCTTATGAAAGAAAACGAAATTTGGACCATCCACATCAGAGCTGAGCCTTACCTAACCTAAACTAACCGAATTCCAACTAATGTAACCTAACCTCCATTAAACTGATTTAATAATATAAAACTTATGTAAGAAAACTAAATTTGGACTCTCCTTCTCAAAGCTGAGCCTAACCTAACCTAACCTAAGCAAACCAAATTCCAGCTCATGTAACCTAACATCCATTAACCTGATTTAATATAAACCTTATGTAAGCAAACGAAATTTGTACTCTCCTCATCAAAGCTGAGCCTAACCTAACTTAACCTAACCTAACCAAACCAAATTCCAGCTAATGTAACCTAACTTACATTAAACTGATTTAATATAAACCTTATGTAAGAAAACGAAATTTGAACTCTCCTCATCAAAGCTGAGCCTAACCTACCCTAGCCTAACCTAACCTAGCCAAATTCCTACTAGTGTAACCTAACCTCCATTAAACTGATTTAATATAAACCTTATGAAAGAAAACGAGATTTGGACCTTCGTCATCAGAGCTGAGCCTAACCTAACCTAACCGAATTCCAGCTAATGTAACCTAACGTCCATTAAACTGATTTAATAATATAAAACTTATGTAAGAAAACGAAATTTGGACTCTCCTCATCAAAGCTGAGCCTAACCTAACCTAAACTAACCTAACACAATTCCAGCTAATGAATTCTAGCCTCCATTAAAATGATTTAATATATACCTTATGTAAGAAAACGAAATTTGGACTCTCCTCATCAACGCTGAGCCTAACCGAACCTAACCTAACCTAACCTAACCAAATTCCAGCTAATGTAACCTAACCTCCATTAAATTGATTTAATATAAACCTTATGTAAGAAAACGAAATTCACTCTCCTCATCAACGCTGAGCCTAACCTAACCTAACCTAAGCTAACTATATTCCAGCTAATATAACCTAACCTCCATTAAACTAGTTTAATATAAACCTATGTAAGAAAACGAAATTTGGACTCTCCTCATCAAAACTAAGCCTAACCTAACCTAACCTAACCAAATTCCAGCTAATGTAACCTAACCTCCATTAAACTGATTTAATATAAACCTTATGTAAGAAAACGAAATTTGGACTCTCCTCATCAAATCTGAGCCTAACCTAACCTAACCTAACCCATCCTAACCTAACCAAATTCAAGCTAATGTAACCTAACCTCCATTAAACTGATTTGATATAAACCTTATGTAAGAAAACGAAATTTGGATTCTCCTCATCAGAGCTGAGCCTAACCTCACCTAACCTAACCTAAACCTAACCATATTCCAGCTAATGTAATCTTACCTCCATTAAACTGATTTAATAAAAACCTTATGTAAGAAAATGAAATTTGGACTCTCCTCATCAAAGGTGAGCCTAACCTAGCCTAACCTAACCTAAGCAAAATCCTGCTAATGTAACCTAACCTCCATTAAAATGATTTAATATAAATCTTAGGTAAGAAAACGAAATTTGGACTCAGCATCAAAGCTAAACCTAACCTAACCTAACCTAATCAAATTTCAGCTAAAGTAACCTAACCTCCATTAAACTGATTTAATATAAGCCTTATGTAAGAAAACGGAATTTAGACTTTCCTCTTCAAAGCTGAGCCTAACCTAACCTAACCTAATTTAACCTAACCTAACCTAACCAAATTCTAGGAAATGTAGCCTAACCTCCATTAAACTGAGTTAATATAAAACTTATGTAAGAAAACGAAATTTGGACTCTCCTCATCAAAGCATAGCCTAACCTAATCTCACTTAACCTAACCAAATTCCAGCTAATGTAACCTAACCTCCAATAAACTAATCTAATATAAAATTTATGCAAGAAAACTAAATTTGGACTCTCCTCATCAAAGCTGAGCCTAACCTAACCTAACCTAACCAAATTCCAGCTAATGTAACCTAACCTCCATTAAACTGATTTAATATAAACCTTATGTAAGAAAAAGAAATTTGGACTCTCCTCATCAAAGCTGAGCCTAAACTAACCTAACCTAACCTAACCAAATTCCAGCTAATGTAATCTAACCTCCATTAAACTAGTTTAATATAAACCTTATGTAAGAAAAAGAAATTTGGGCTCTCCTCATTAAAGCTCAGCCTATCCTAACCTAACCTGACGAAATTCCAGCTATTGTAACCTAACCTCCATTTAACTGATTTGATATAAACCTTGTGTAAGAAAACTAAATTTGGACTCTACTCATCAAAGCTGAGCCTAACCTAACTTAACCTAACTTAACCTAAACTAACCTAACCTAACCAAATTCTAGGAAATGTAGCCTAACCTCCATTAAACAGATTTAATATAAACCTTATGTAAGAAAATGAAATTTGGACTCTCCTCATCAAATCAGAGCCTAATCTAACCTAACCTAACCAAGTTCCAGCTAGTGGAAACTAACCTCCATTAAACTGATTTCATATAAACCTTATGTAAGAAAACGAAATTTGGACTCTTCTCATCAAAGCTGAGCCTAACCTAACCTAACCTAACCAAATTCCAGTTAATATAACTTAAGCTCCATTAAACTGATTTAATATAAACCTTATGTAAGAAAAGGAAATTTGGACTCTCTTCATGAAAGCTGAGCCTAACCTAACCTAAACTAACCAAATTACAGCTAATATAACCTAACCTCCATTAAACTGATTTGATATAAACCTTATGTAAGATAACGAAATTTGGACTCTCCTCATCAAAGCTGAGCCTAACCTAAAGTATCCTAGCCTAACCAAATTCCAGCTATTGTAATCTAACCTCCATTAAACTGATTTCATATAAACCTTATGTAAGAAAACGAAATTTGGACTCTCCTCATCATAGCTGAGCCTAACTTAACCTAACCTAACCTAACCAAATTCCAGCTACTGTAACCTAACCTCCATTAAACTGATTTAATATAAACCTTATGTAAGAAAACGAAATTTGGACTCTCCTCATCAAAGCTGAGCCTAACCTAACCTAACCTATCCAAATTCCAGGTAAATTAACCTAACCTCTATTAAACTGATTTAATTTAAACCTTATGTAAGTAAATGAAAATTGGACTCTTCTCATGAAAGCTGAGCCTAACCTAACCTAACCTAACCAAACAAAATTCCAGCTAATGTAACGTAATCTCCATTAAACTGATTTAATATAAACCTGATGTAAGAAAACGAAATTTGGACTCTCCTCATCAAAGCTGCGCCTAACCTAACCTAACTTAACCTAACCAAATTCCAGCTAATTTAACCTAACCTCCATTAAACTGATTTAATATAAACCTTATGTAAGTAAACGAAAATTTTACTCTTCTCATGAAAGCTGAGCATAACCTAACCTAACCTAACCTAACCAAATTCCAGCTAATGTAACCTAACCTCCATTAAACTGATTGAATATAAACCTTATGTAAGAAAACGAAATTTGGACTCTCCTCATCAAAGCTGAGCGTAACCTAGCCTAACCTAACCTAACCAAATTCAAGCTAATGTAACTTAACCTCCATTAAACTAATTTAATATAAACATTATGTAAGAAAACGAAATTTGGACTCTCCTCATTAAAGCTGAGCCTAACCTAACCTAACCTGACCAAATTCTAGCTAATGTAACCTACCCTCCATTAAACAGATTTTATATAAACCTTATGTAGGAAAACTAAATTTGGACTCTCCTCATCAAAGCTGAGCCTAACCTAATCTAACCAAACCCAATTCCAGCTAATGTAACCTAACCTCCATTAAACTGATTTTATATAAACCTTATGTAGGAAAACGAAATTTGGACTCTCCTCATCAAAGATGAGCCTAACCTAACCTAACCTAACCCAATTCAAGCTAATGTAACCTAACCTCCATTAAACTGATTTAATATAAACCTTATGTAAGAAAATAAAATTTGGACTTTCCATATCAAAGCCGAGCCTAATCTAACCTAACCTAACCAAATTCCAGCTAATGTAACCTAACCTCTATTAAACTGATTTAATTTAAACGTTATGTAAGTAAACGAAAATTGGAATCTTCTCATGAAAGCTGAGCCTAACCTAACCTAACCCAACCTAACCAATTTCCAGCTAATGTAACCTAACTTCCATTAAACTGATTTAATATAAATTTTATGTAAGAAAACGAAATTTGGATTCTCCTCATCAAAGCTGAGCCTAACCTAACCTAAGCTAAGCTAAGCTAACCTAACCTAACCGAATTCCAGTTAATGTAACCTAACCTCCATTAAACTCATTTAATATAAACCTAATGTAAGAAAACGAATTTGGACTCTCCTGATCAAAGCGGCGCCTAACCTAACCTAACCTAACC
>NC_091573.1:17285454-17302954 GCF_042767895.1 Penaeus vannamei | reverse complement strand
TAGCACAATAATTATTATAACTGCAATAATGATGATAATAATAATGATAATCATGATGATATAGACTATAATGATAATAATCATGAAAATAATGACAGTAATGATAATCATGATGATAAATATTATTCAGTCCATTTATAATGAAATAAAGGCCAGAAGTAATAAAATCCAAAAAGTCGAAAAAACGGCAAAATCTAGCCTTTTGAGAAAAACGTGAGAAGCTTTTTAATGGTAATTATGAGGATTTTACCATTAATTCAGGTAATTATGATGATTTTCATGATAATTCATTTATCATTGACAATAATGATTATAATTATGATGATAATGACAATTTTGATAATTACTGCAATAATAGTAATAATTAACTAGAATGAAGAATAACATCATTATCATTGTCATTATAATTATCATTATTATCATTATTATTTCTAAATTTATCATTATTGCTTTTATCATTTTATAAATAGTTATAATGATAAAAATAGCAATAATGATTAGCATAATAATTATTATAACTGCAATAATGATGATAATAATAATGATAATCATGAAGATAATGACTATAATGATAATAATCATGAAAATAATGAAACTAATGATAATAATGATAATAATTATTATTCAGTCCATTTATAATGAAATAAAGGCCAGAAGTAAAAAAAATCCCAAAAGTCGAAAAAACGGCAAAATCTAGCGTATTACAACCTTTTGAGAGAAACGTCGAAAACCTCCTTTTTCGGTTTTCAATGGTAATTATGAGGATTTTAACATTAATTCAGGTAATTATGATGATTTTCATGATAATTCCTTTATTGTTGACAATAATGATGATAATCATGATGATAATGACAATGATAATGACAATAATAATGATAATCATAATTATAACGATAATTTTGATAATTACTGCAATAATAGCAATAATCAGCTCTATTCCAATAATTTTCATACTAATAATGGCAATAGAAATAATAATATCATTATCATTTTCATTATAATTATTACTATTGTAATATAGCAATAATAATTAGCATAATAATTATTATAACTGCAATAATGATGATAATAATAATGAAAATAATGACAGTAATGATAATAATGATAATAATTATTATTCAGTCCATTTATAATGAAATAAAGGCCAGAACTAAAAAAAAAAAAAAAAAAATCTCTAAACTCGAAAAAACCGGGAAAAAATATCATTATTATTTTTACAATTATCATTATTGCTATTATCATTAATTCAATAGTTATAATGATAAAAATAGAAATAATAATTAGCACAATAATTATTATAGCTGCAAAAATGATAATAATAATAATGATAATCAACATTAATTTAGGTAATTATGATAATTTTCATGATAATCCCTTTATTATTGACAATAATGATGATAATCATGATGATAATGAAAATGATAATGACAATAATAATGATAAAATCATAATTGTAATGATAACTTTGATAATTACTGCAATAATAGCAATAATTAACTCTATTCCAATAATTTTCATACTTATAATGGCAATAATTATAATGATAATTTTGATAATTACTGCAATAATAGCAATATTAACTCTTCCAATAATTTTCATGCTAATAATGGCAATTGAAATAATAATATTATTATCATTGTCATTGTAATTATTATTATTATTATTATTTCTAAAATTATCATTATTACTATTAGCATTATATAAATAGTTATAATGATAAAAATATAAATAATAATTAGCGCAATAATTATTATAACTGCAATAATGATAATAATGATAGTCATGATGATAATGACTATAATGATAACAATCATGAAAATAATGACAGTAATGATGATAATGATGATAATAATCATTTTTCAGCCTATTTATAATGAAATAAAGGCCAGAAGTAATAAAATCCTAAAATTAGAAAAAACGGCAAAATCTAGCGTCGAATTTTTTTTTTTTCGCTTTTTAATGGATATTATGAGTATTTTAACATTAATTCAAGTGATTATGATGATTTTCATGATAGTTCCTTTAATTATTTACAATAATGTTGATAATTATGATGATAATGACAATGATAATGACAATAATAATGATAAAATCATAATTATAATGATAATATTGATAATTACTGCAATAATTAACTCTATTCCAATTTACTTTCATACTAATAATGGCATTAGAAATAATAAAATCACTATCATTGTCATTATAATTATCATTATTGCCATTATTATTTCTAAAATTATCATTATTGCTATTATCATTACATAAATAGTTATGATGATAAAAATATCAATAATAATTAGTATAATAATTATTATAACTGTAATAATGATGATAATAATAATGAAAATTATGATGATAATGACTATAATGATAATAATCATGAAAATAATGTCAGTAATGATAATAATGATGATAATGATTATTATTCAGTCCATTTATAATGAAATAAAGACCAAAAGTAATAAAATACGAAAAGTCGAAAAAACGGCAAAATCTAGCGTCGAAAAAAAACTTCGCTTTTTAATGGATATTATGAGTATTTTAACATTAATTCAGGTAATTATGATCGTTTTCAGGATAATTCATTTATTATTGACAATAATGATGATAATAATGATGATAATGACAATAATAAAGGTAAAATCATAATTATAATGACAGTTTTGATAATTACTGCAATAATTAACTCAATAATAATTATTTTTATTTCTCAAATTATCATTATTCCTATTATCATTATATAAATAGTTATAATGATAAAAATAGCAATAATAATTAGCATAGTAATTATTATAACTGCAATAATGATGATAATAGTGATGATAATCATGATGATAATGACTATAATGATAATGATGATGATAATGACTATAATGATAATCATGATGATAATGACTATAATGATAATCATGAAAATAATGATTACAGCCTTTTGAGAGAAATGTCGAAAACAAGCCTTTTGAGAGAAATGTCGAAAAAAACTTTTCCGCTTTTTAATGGTACTTATGAGGATTTAACATTAATTCAGGAAATTATGATAATTCCTTTACTATTGACAATAATGATGATAATTATGATGATAATGACAAAGATAACAATAATAAAGATAAAATCATAATTATAATGATAATTTTGATTACTGCAATAATTAACTCCATTCCAATAATTTTCATACTAATAATGGCAATAGAAATAATAATATCATTATCATCGTCATTATTTCTAAAATTATCATTATATCTATTATCATTATATAAATAGTTATAATGATAGAAATAGCAATAATAATTAGCATGATAATTATTATAACTGCAATAATGATAATAATAATGATAATCATGATGATACAGCAATACGTCTACTTCGTGTGGGCTCTCGAGCGAGACTGACGTTGCTCGCACGACGAACTCTGCTCGCCCATACCTGGAACTACCGGAGTGCCCAGGACCACCGCTTCTGTAGTTAGCTGGCCTGAGATCCCGCTTTTATTTTGTAACGTTTTTATTTTTTGTATTTGTAATATTTTTATGTTTGTAATGCTTTTATTGTTTTAGAGGGAGCAGGCAGCGTTTCTTTTATTTAATTTTATTTCCTTTAGTTGTAAGCTTTCGTTTTAAGTATAGTTTTAAGTTTGGTTTTAGTTTAAGGTATTACTTTAAAGTCTCTTTAATTTTAAGTTTCATTTAGGTTAAGGGTTTTTCGAGTTTTAGTTTTTAAGGTTTAGGTTTATTTAGTTTTAAGGGTTATTTTTAAGTTCCTTTCCTGGTTTTAGTTCTTAGCTTTTTATTTATTATTATTATTTTTTTTAGGAGGTCGTGATCCCTCTCTCTGTATATTCCTGGGGTTTGCAATCATGTACTCGCCTGCCGTCTCTTGCAAAGGATGAATATACTAATCCTCTCTCCTTTCAGATGTGACCGATTTTTTATGGTGCTTTGACTCGCTAGTCTGTCGACAGTTCGAGTTCCCCTCGACCTGAGCGCCCAGCACAGCCAGCACCCTCCCTTTGACGTCGTGGCTGCCAGTCTGAGGTCGGCACACGCCCGGCGACCCGTAGGCCTGGCTAGGGAGGCCTTGTGACCTGGCTCTCCACCTGGCGGAGCCTCTCGCTCAGCTTTGCTGGCCGCTCGGTGGGCGAGGGAGGGGTTGTAGTGGACGTGAGGTACCCCCACTAAGCAAGAGTCCAGACTAGGCGAGTCCCCCCTTTTTAGCCAGCACCATCTGTGGGGATCGGCGGTAGCCAGCTGCAGTTTTGCGTCCCTGGAGCCTTTTATTTTTCGTATTTTTGTTTTATTTATTTTAGCTTTTCTCACGGCCTCTAGTTTTATTTCAATTTCTTTTAATTATGTAAAGTAAAACCTTTTATTTTCATTCAGTTTTATTTATTTATTTACGCATTTTTAAGAGCCTATATAAAGAGCCTGTTTTATGCTAGACTCTCTCTTGGGTTGTTGGCTCGTCAGTGCTGCTCACGGAGCGCCCGGCCTCACTGGACGTCTCCAGTTTTGTTTGTTTCTTCGGTTTTCCTACAAGAGAGAAAGATAAGTATATTCATGTTTTGTAAGAGGCCAGTTAGGATGTGTTATATGCATTGTAACCTTTGAGAATATACAGACTGAGGGGATCTCAGGTTTACCTTTTTATGCTTTGGTTTCGTTTTATCCTTGGTTTGTTTATTTTTACTTTTTATTTGGTTTTAAAAGAAGAATGGGCACGTCTTACCTTAAGAATGAAATGAAATTGATAAAATGGAAAAAGAAAATGACTACATTGATGAATAATAATAACAGTGAATGGGAAAAGTTAAAGTAAATGTTAGTTAAAGATAATGTAATGTCTTTTTTTTTTACTCACGGGGTTAAAAGGCTTCAGGGTTGTGACGAATAGGTCATGCTGCAGTACACGCCAGCTACCACCCTTTTGAAAGCAGCTCCCCTGTTCGTAAGTTGCACTCTGCAAGACCCGCGTTGTAGTTTGAAAGTGACTCAGCTGGGAGGGGAT
Source organism: Penaeus vannamei (assembly GCF_042767895.1). Lineage (NCBI taxonomy): Eukaryota > Metazoa > Arthropoda > Malacostraca > Decapoda > Penaeidae > Penaeus > Penaeus vannamei. Next base: position 17,297,953 of record NC_091573.1, on the reverse strand, counting down.
AACACTACACCACGACCTTGAGCGCGGCTCGCCTCGCCACATTTTCCCCACGGGGAGTGGAGCCTCGCTATGGCGAACATGGAGCCTCTCGGCTAACTGAGGGGGAGGGGAAAGAAGTTAGCAGGTTTTTGGCGCCATCTGGGGTATGCTCTGGGAACGGCCTCTTCGGTCGTGGCTCCTGGGCTGTCCCTCGGCTAACCATCACTGCTGAAGCGGGGTGAAGCTCGGGTGAGGCCGCGAGGCAAGGGCAGACCCTCCTCGCCCAGGTCGGGAGGAGATTTCTCTCCTTCGGCCGCAGGACTTACGAGAGGGCACGGCCTTGGCGGCCCCGCCACGATTGGATTAACTCTGCTGGCCGTGGTGCTTCTTTCCTCGGCTCGCACAAATCCTTACGCTAAAGGATTTGTGGTCCTGGCACGAGTACTAGCAGCAAACGCCACGTGTCGGAAACCGAAACCAGCAGGATGTTGGGGGTAGGATGAGGATGAGGATCGACGCTATGGCAAGGATAATGAGATGGAATGAGTCGGGGTGGCGGTCACGAAGCGTCAGAGGACGAGGTGAAAGGATCTAAAAACGGGGATGAGGGAGATTAACTTTATTATGAAGTTAAAAAAGGAAGGTACCGAACATTACCACTAAATTACTTTAAAAAAGAACGAGAACAAAAACAAGGAACACAAAACAAACAACAAAACTGAACGAAAAAACTAGTGGATAGAGGAAGGGGAAAGGGGAAAAGAAGGAGTAAGAGGTGGCTTCAAAGGATGCGGCCAAACTTAGAACACTGCATCCACTTCTTCGTCCTATGCCAGGGAAAAGAGATCACGGCCTGCACCAGATCTCCAGCCGGAACGAAAGATAGTGTGGAGTCTATCCAGTCAGGCGGAGTGCCAAGCACGGAGTCTGTCGATCTGTTTACAAACCAACCTACGCCACTCGATGTTAAGAGGAGGGAGAGAAGCTTCCTCGTGGAGTTCAAATGTTGTAATAAATTGATCCCAATTTACTACATAGATCCATCTGAGTGCTTTATTCTGGACAACTTGGAGTTTGCGCTTGTTGGTGTATGCCGTTTGTGTGAGTGCAAGTGGTGTGTATGTGAGAAGAGGTTTGATAAGTGTTTTGTATAGAGGCAGCTTCGTACGTGGGGCCGCACGTCGGAATCGATAAAGCGAATGTAAGGCTTTGCCGGCCAAGGCGGCCTTTGAACTAGCATACAAATGAAACCGAAAGTCGGTGTCGTCATTATTGATGGGGTTATCATCAAAATCATCCTAATTAGTAGAATTATTGCTAAAATCATCATAATCATCATTTAAACTGGAAAAAGGGGGGTTTTCGACTCATCTCTCAGAAGGCTGTATTTTGCTAGATTTCGCCGGTTTTTCGACTTTATGGATTTTTCTCCTTTTAGCCTTTTTCTCATTATAGATGGGCTTTATAATGATAATTATCATCATTATTGTCATTATCATCATTATTATCATTACTGTGATTATTGCCCTAATTACCCTTAATATAGTCATTATAATAATCATTATCTTAATTATTAATGTCATTTTCATTATTATAATGATTTTAATAATGATAATGGCAATAATGATAATTCTAGAAAGAATAACAACAATAAAGTTTATTATAATAACAATAATAGCCGTGTTATAATTACTTTTATTATTATTTCTGTTATCATTGTCGTTATTATTAGTGTTATTAGTAGGAAATTATTAGAATTGTGTTGATTATTGCTATTATTGCAATTATTACGCGAATCATCATTATAAGTATCATTGTATAATTATTATCATAATTATTGTCCAAATTACTCTCATAATTACCATTATTATCGTCATTATTGTCATTATTCATGGGGTTATCATCAAAATCATCCCAATTAGCAGAATTATTGCTAAAATCATCATAATCATCATTTAAACTGGAAAAAGGGGGGTTTTCGACTCATCTCTCAGAATGCTGTATTTTGCTAGATTTCGCCGGTTTTTCGACTTTTGGGATTTTTCTCCTTTTAGCCTTTTTCTCATTATAGATGGGCTTTATAATGATAATTATCATCATTATTGTCATTATCATCATCATTATTATCATTACTGTGATTATTGCCCTAATTACCCTTAATATAGTCATTATAATAATCATTATCTAAATTATTAATGTCATTTTCATCATTATAATGATTTTAATAATGATATTGACAATAATGATAATTCTTGAGATAATAACAATAATGATAATGATTATAATAACAATAATGGCCGGGATATATTTATTTTTATTTTTATTTCTATCATTGTCGTTATTATTAGTGTTATTAGTAGGAAAATCATTAGAATATTGTTGAGTATTCTTATTATCGCAATTATTAGGCAAATCATTATAACTATCATTATATAATTTTTATCATAATTATTGTCCTAATTACTCGCATGATTATCATTATTACCGTCATTATTGATGGGGTTATCATCAAAATCATCCTAATTAGTAGAATTATTGCTAAAATCATCATAATCATCATTTAAACTGGAAAAAGGGGGGTTTTCGCCTCATCTCCCAGAAGGCTGTATTTTGCTAGATTTCGCCGGTTTTTCGACTTTTGGGATTTTTCTCCTTTTAACCTTTTTCTCATTATAGATGGGCTTTATAATAATAATTATCATCATTATTGTCATTATCATCATCATTATTATCATTACTGTGATAATTGCCCTAATTACCCTTAATATAGTCATTATAATAATCATTATCTTAATTATTAATGTCATTTTCATTATTATAATGATTTTAATAATGATAATGGCAATAAAGATAATTCTAGAAAGAATAACAACAATTAAATTTATTATAATAACAATAATAGCCGCGTTATAATTACTTTTATTATTATTTCTGTTATCATTGTCGTTATTATTAGTGTTATTAGTAGGAAATTATTAGAATTGTGTTGATTATTGCTATTATTGCAATTATTACGCAAATCATCATTATAAGTATCATTGTATAATTATTATCATAATTATTGTCCAAATTACTCTCATAATTACCATTATTATCGTCATTATTGTCATTATTGATGGGGTTATCATCAAAATCATCCCAATTAGCAGAATTATTGCTAAAATCATCATAATCATCATTTAAACTGGAAAAAGGGGGGTTTTCGAATCATCTCTCAGAAGGCTGTATTTTGCTAGATTTCGCCGGTTTTTCGACTTTTTGCATTTTTCTCCTTTTAGCCTTTTTCTCATTATAGATGGGCTTTATAATGATAATTATCATTATTGTCATTATCATCATCATTATTATCATTACTGTCATTATTGCCCTAATTACCCTTAATATAGTCATTATAATAATCATTATCTTAATTATTAATGTCATTTTCATTATTATAATGATTTTAATAATGATAATGGCAATAATGATAATTCTAGAAAGAATAACAACAATAAAATTTATTATAATAACAATAATAGCCGTGTTATAATTACTTTTATTATTATTTCTGTTATCATTGTCGTTATTATTAGTGTTATTAGTAGGAAATTATTAGAATTGTGTTGATTATTGCTATCATTGCAATTATTACGCAAATCATCATTATAAGTATCATTGTATAATTATTATCATAATTATTGTCCAAATTACTCTCATAATTACCATTATTTTCGTCATTATTGTCATTATTGATGGGGTTATCATCAAAATCATCCCAATTAGCAGAATTATTGGTAAAATCATCATAATCATCATTTAAACTGGAAAAAGGGGGTTTTTCGAATCATCTCTTAGAAGGCTGTATTTTGCTAGATTTCGCCGGTTTTTCGACTTTTGGGATTTTTCTCCTTTTAGCCTTTTTCTCATTATAGATGGGCTTTATAATGATAATTATCATCATTATTGTCATTATCATCATCATTATTATCATTACTGTCATTATTGCCCTAATTACCCTTAATATAGTCATTATAATAATTATTATCTAAATTATTAATATCATTTTTATCATTATAATGATTTTAATAATGATATTGACAATAATGATAATTCTTGAGATAATAACAATAATGATAATGATTATAATAACAATAATGGCCGGGATATATTTAATTTTATTTTTATTTCTTTCATTGTCGTTATTATTAGTGTTGTTAGTAGGAAAATCATTAGAATATTGTTGAGTATTCTTATTATCGCAATTATTAGGCAAATCATCATTATAACTATCATTATATAATTTTTATCATAATTATTGTCCTAATTACTCGCATGATTATCATAATTACCGTCATTATTGATGGGGTTATCATCAAAATCATCCTAATTAGTAGAATTATGGCTAAAATCATCATAATCATCATTTAAACTGGAAAAAGGGGGGTTTTCGACTCATCTCTCAGAAGGCTGTATTTTGCTAGATTTCGCCGGTTTTTCGACTTTTTGGATTTTTCTCCTTTTAGCCTTTTTCTCATTATAGATGGGCTTTATAATGATAATTATCATCATTATTGTCATTATCATCATCATTATTATCATTACTGTGATTATTGCCCTAATTACCCATTATGATAATCATTATCTTAATTATTAATGTCATTTTCATTATTATAATGATTTTAATAATGATAATGGCAATAATGATAATTCTAGAAAGAATAACAACAATAAAATTTATTATAATAACAATAATACCCGTGTTATAATTACTTTTATTATTATTTCTGTTATCATTGTCGTTATTATTAGTGTTATTAGTAGGAAATTATTAGAATTGTGTTGATTATTGCTATTATTGCAATTATTACGCAAATCATCATTATAAGTATCATTGTATAATTATTATCATAATTATTGTCCAAATTAATCTCATAATTACCATTATTATCGTCATTATTGTCATTATTGATGGGGTTATCATCAAAATCATCCCAATTAGCAGAATTAATGGTAAAATCATCATAATCATCATTTAAACTGGAAAAAGGGGGGTTTTCGACTCATCTCGTATTTTGCTAGATTTCGCCGGTTTTTCGACTTTTGGGATTTTTCTCCTTTTAGCCTTTTTCTCATTATAGATGGACTTTATAATGATAATTATCATCATTATTGTCATTATCATCATCATTATTATCATTACTGTGATTATTGCCCTAATTACCCTTAATAAAGTCATTATAATAATCATTATCTAAATCATTAATGTTATTTTCATTATTATAATGATTTTAATAATGATATTGACAATAGTGATAATTCTAGAAAGAATAACAACAATAAAATTTATTATAATAACAATAATAACCTCGTTATAATTACTTTTATTATTATTTCTATTATCATTGTCGTTATTATTAGTGTTATTAGTAGGAAATTATTAGAATTGTGTTGATTATTGCTATTATTGCAATTATTACGCAAATCATCATTATAAGTATCATTGTATAATTATTATCATAATTATTGTCCAAATTACTCTCATAATTACCATTATTATCGTCATTATTGTCATTATTGATGGGGTTATCATCAAAATCATCCCAATTAGCAGAATTAATGGTAAAATCATCATAATCATCATTTAAACTGGGAAAACGGGGTTTTCGAGTCATCTCTCAGAAGGCTGTATTTTGCTAGATTTCGCCGGTTTTTCGACTTTTTGGATTTTTCTCCTTTTAGCCTTTTTCTCATTATAGATGGGCTTTATAATGATAATTATCATCATTATTATCATTACTGTCATTATTGCCCTAATTACCCTTAATATAGTCATTACAATAAGCATTATCTAAATTATTAATGTCATTTTCATCATTATAATGATTTTAATAATGATATTGACAATAATGATAATTCTTGAGATAACAATAATGATAATGATTATAATAACAATAATGGCCGGGATATATTTATTTTTATTTTTATTTCTATCATTGTCGTTATTATTAGTGTTATTAGTAGGAAAATCATTAGAATATTGTTGAGTATTCTTATTATCGCAATTATTAGGCAAATCATCATTATAACTATCATTATATAATTTTTATTATAATTATTGTCCTAATTACTCGCATGATTATCATTATTACCGTCATTATTGATGGTGTTATCATCAAAATCATCCTAATTAGTAGAATTATTGCTAAAATCATCATAATCATCATTTAAACTGGAAAAAGGGGGGTTTTCGACTCATCTCTCAGAAGGCTGTATTTTGCTAGATTTCGCCGGTTTTTCGACTTTTGGTATTTTTCTCCTTTTAGCCTTTTTCTCATTATAGATGGGCTTTATAATGATAATTATCATCATTATTGTCATTATCATCATCATTATTATCATTACTGTGATTATTGCCCTAATTACCCTTAATATAGTCATTATAATAATCATTATCTTAATTACTAATGTCATTTTCATTATTATAATGATTTTAATAATGATAATGGCAATAATGATAATTCTAGAAAGAATAACAACAATAAAATTTATTATGATAACAATAATAGCCGTGTTATAATTATTTTTATTATTATTTCTGTTATCATTGTCGTTATTATTAGTGTTATTAGTAGGAAATTATTAGAATTGTGTTGATTATTGCTATTATTGCAATTATTACGCAAATTATCATTATAAGTATCATTGTATAATTATTATCATAATTATTGTCCAAATTACTCTCATAATTACCATTATTATCGTCATTATTGTCATTATTGATGGGGTTATCATCAAAATCATCCCAATTAGCAGAATTAATGCTAAAATCATAATCATCATTTAAACTGGAAAAAGGGGGGTTTTCGAGTCATCTCTCAGAAGGCTGTATTTTGCTAGATTTCGCCGGTTTTTCGACTTTTTGGATTTTTCTCCTTTTAGCCTTTTTCTCATTATAGATGGGCTTTATAATGATAATTATCATCATTATTGTCATTATCATCATCATTATTATCATTACTGTCATTATTGCCCTAATTACCCTTAATATAGTCATTATAATAATCATTATCGAAATTATTAATGTCATTTTCATCATTATAATGATTTTAATAATGATATTGACAATAATGATAATTCTTGAGATAATAACAATAATGATAATGATTATAATAACAATAGTGGCCGGGATATATTTATTTTTATTTCTATCATTGTCGTTATTATTAGTGTTATTAGTAGGAAAATCATTAGAATATTGTTGAGTATTCTTATTATCGCAATTATTAGGCAAATCATCATTATAACTATCATTATATAATTTTTATCATAATTATTGTCCTAATTACTCGCATGATTATCATTATTACCGTCATTATTGATGGGGTTATCATCAAAATCATCCTAATTAGTAGAATTTTTGCTAAAATCATCATAATCATCATTTAAACTTGAAAAAGGGGGGTATCGACTCATCTCTCAGAAGGCTGTATTTTGCTAGATTTCGCCGGTTTTTCGACTTTTGGGATTTTTCTCCTTTTAGCCTTTTTCTCATTATAGATGGACTTTATAATGATAATTATCATCATTATTGTCATTATCATCATCATTATTATCATTACTGTGATAATTGCCCTAATTACCCTTAATATAGTCATTATAATAATCATTATCTATATTAATGTCATTTTCATTATTATAATGATTTTAATAATGATAATGGCAATAATGATAATTCTAGAAAGAATAACAACAATAAAGTTTATTATAATAACAATAATAGCCGTGTTATAATTACTTTTATTATTATTTCTGTTATCATTGTCGTTATTATTAGTGTTATTAGTAGGAAATTATTAGAATTGTGTTGATTATTGCTATTATTGCAATTATTACGCAAATCATCATTATAAGTATCATTGTATAATTATTATCATAATTATTGTCCAAATTACTCTCATAATTACCATTATTATCGTCATTATTGTCATTATTGATGGGGTTATCATCAAAATCATCCCAATTAGCAGAATTAATGCTAAAATCATCATAATCATCATTTAAACTGGAAAAGGGGTTTTCGAGTCATCTCTCAAAAGGCTGTATTTTGCTAGATTTCGCCGGTTTTTCGACTTTTGGGATTTTTCTCCTTTTAGCCTTTTTCTCATTATAGATGGGCTTTATAATGATAATTATCATCATTATTATCATTACTGTCATTATTGCCCTAATTACCCTTAATATAGTCATTATAATAAGCATTATCTAAATTATTAATGTCATTTTCATCATTATAATGATTTTAATAATGATATTGACAATAATGATAATTCTTGAGATAATAACAATAATGATAATGACTATAATAACAATAATGGCCGGGATATATTTAATTTTATTTCTATTTCTATCATTGTCTTTATTATTAGTGTTATTAGTAGGAAAATCATTAGAATATTGTTGAGTATTCTTATTATCGCAATTATTAGTCAAATCATTATAACTATCATTATATAATTTTTATCATAATTATTGTCCTAATTACTCGCATGATTATCATAATTACCGTCATTATTGATGGGGTTATCATCAAAATCATCCTAATTAGTAGAATTATTGCTAAAATCATCATAATCATCATTTAAACTGGAAAAAGGGGGGTTTTCGACTCATCTCTCAGAAGGCTGTATTTTGCTAGATTTCGCAGGTTTTTCGACTTTTTGGATTTTTTTCCTTTTAGCCTTTTTCTCATTATAGATGGGCTTTATAATGATAACTATCATCATTATTGTCATTATCATCATCATTATTATCATTACAGTGATTATTACCCTAATTACCCTTGATATAGTCATTATAATAATCATTATCTTAATTATTAATGTCATTTTCATTATTATAATGATTTTAATAATGATAATGGCAATAATGATAATTCTAGAAAGAATAACAATGAAATTTATTATAATAACAATAATACCCGTGTTATAATTACTTTTATTATTATTTCTGTTATCATTGTCGTTATTATTAGTGTTATTAGTAGGAAATTATTAGAATTGTGTTGATTATTGCTATTATAGCAATTATTACGCAAATCATCATTATAAGTATCATTGCATAATTATTATCATAATTATTGTCCAAATTACTCTCATGATTACCATTATTATCGTCATTATTGTCATTATTGATGGGGTTATCATCAAAATCATCCTAATTAGTGGAATTAATGGTAAATTCATTTAAACTGGAAAAAAGGGGGTTTTCGAGTCATCTCTCAGAAGGCTGTATTTTGCTAGATTTCGGCGGTTTTTCGACTTTTTGGATTTTTCTCATTTTAGTCTTTTTCTCATTATAGATGGGCTTTATAATGATAATTATCACCATTATTGTCATTATCATCATCATTATTATCATTACTGTGATTATTGCCCTAATTACCCTTAATATAGTCATTATAATAATCATTATCTAAATTATTAATGTCATTTTCATCATTATAATGATTTTAATAATGATATTGACAATAATGATAATTCTTGAGATAATAACAATAATGATAATGATTATAATAACAATAATGGCCGGGATATATTTATTTTTATTTTTATTTCTATCATTGTCGTTATTATTAGTAGGAAAATCATTAGAATTGTGTTGATTATTGCTATTATTGCAATCATTAGGCAAATCATCATTATAACTATCATTATATATTTTCTATCATAATTATTGTCCTAATTACTCGCATGATTATCATTATTACCGTCATTATTGATGGGGTTATCATCAAAATCATCCTAATTAGTAGAATTATTGCTAAAATCATCATAATCATCATTTAAACTGGAAAAAGGGGGGTTTTCGACTCATCTCTCAGAAGGCTGTATTTTGCTAGATTTCGCCGGTTTTTCGACTTTTGGGATTTTTCTCCTTTTAGCCTTTTTCTCATTATAGATGGGCTTTATAATGATAATTATCATCATTATTGTCATTATCATCATCATTATTATCATTACTGTGATTATTGCCCTAATTACCCTTAATATAGTCATTATAATAATCATTATCTTAATTATTAATGTCATTTTCATTATTATAATGATTTTAATAATGATAATGGCAATAATGATAATTCTAGAAAGAATAACAACAATAAAATTTATTATAATAACAATAATAGCCGTGTTATAATTACTTTTATTATTATTTCTGTTATCATTGTCGTTATTATTAGTGTTATTAGTAGGAAATTATTAGAATTGTGTTGATTATTGCTATTATTGCAATTATTACGCAAATCATCATTATAAGTATCATTGTATAATTATTATCATAATTATTGTCCAAATTACTCTCATAATTACCATTATTATCGTCATTATTGTCATTATTGATGGGGTTATCATCAAAATCATCCCAATTAGCAGAATTAATGGTAAAATCATCATAATCATCATTTAAACTGGAAAAAGGGGGGTTTTCGAGTCATCTCTCAGAAGGCTGTATTTTGCTAGATTTCGCCGGTTTTTCGACTTTTTGGATTTTTCTCCTTTTAGCCTTTTTCTCATTATAGATGGGCTTTATAATGATAATTATCATCATTATTGTCATTATCATCATCATTATTATCATTACTGTGATTATTGCCCTAATTACCCTTAATATAGTCATTATAATAATCATTATCTAAATTATTAATGTCATTTTCATCATTATAATGATTTTAATAATGATATTGACAATAATGATAATTCTTGAGATAATAACAATAATGATAATGATTATAATAACAATAATGGCCGGGATATATTTAATTTTATTTTTATTTCTATCATTGTCGTTATTATTAGTGTTATTAGTAGGAAAATCATTAGAATATTGTTGAGTATTCTTATTATCGCAATTATTAGGCAAATCATCATTATAACTATCATTATATAATTTTTATCATAATTATTGTCCTAATTACTCGCATGATTATCATTATTACCGTCATTATTGATGGGGTTATCATCAAAATCATCCTAATTAGTAGAATTATTGCTAAAATCATCATAATCATCATTTAAACTGGAAAAAGGGGGGTTTTCGACTCATCTCTCAGAAGGCTGTATTTTGCTAGATTTCTCCGGTTTTTCGACTTTTGGGATTTTTCTCCTTTTAGCCTTTTTCTCATTATAGATGGGCTTTATAATGATAATTATCATCATTATTGTCATTATCATCATCATTATTATCATTACTGTGATTATTGCCCTAATTACCCTTAATATAGTCATTATAATAATCATTATCTTAATTATTAATGTCATTTTCATTATTATAATGATTTTAATAATGATAATGGCAATAATGATAATTCTAGAAAGAATAACAACAATAAAATTTATTATAATAACAATAATAGCCGTGTTATAATTACTTTTATTATTATTTCTGTTATCATTGTCGTTATTATTAGTGATATTAGTAGGAAATTATTAGAATTGTGTTGATTATTGCTATTATTGCAATTATTACGCAAATCATCATTATAAGTATCATTGTATAATTATTATCATAATTATTGTCCAAATTACTCTCATAATTACCATTATTATCGTCATTATTGTCATTATTGATGGGGTTATCATCAAAATCATCCCAATTAGCAGAATTAATGGTAAAATCATCATAATCATCATTTAAACTGGAAAAAGGGGGGTTTTCGAGTCATCTCTCAGAAGGCTGTATTTTGCTAGATTTCGCCGGTTTTTCGAGTTTTTAGATTTTTCTCCTTTTAGCCTTTTTCTCATTATAGATGGGCTTTATAATGATAATTATCATCATTATTATCTTTACTGTCATTATTGCCCTAATTACCCTTAATATAGTCATTATAATAATCATTATCTAAATTATTAATGTCATTTTCATCATTATAATGATTTTAATAATGATATTGACAATAATGATAATTCTTGAGATAATAGCAATAATGATAATGATTATAATAGTAATAATGGCCGGGATATATTTAATTTTATTTTTATTTCTATCATTGTCGTTATTATTAGTGTTATTAGTAGGAAAATCATTAGAATATTGTTGAGTATTCTTATTATCACAATTATTAGGCAAATCATCATTATAACTATCATTATATAATTTTTATCATAATTATTGTCCTAATTACTCGCATGATTATCATTATTACCGTCATTATTGATGGGGTTATCATCAAAATCATCCTAATTAGTAGAATTATTGCTAAAATCATCATAATCATCATTCAAACTGGAAAAAGGGGGGTTTTCGAGTCATCTCTCAGAAGGCTGTATTTTGCAAGATTTCGCCGGTTTTTCGACATTTGGGATTTTTCTCCTTTTAGCCTTTTTCTCATTATAGATGGGCTTTATAATGATAATTATCATCATTATTGTCATTATCATCATCATTATTATCATTACTGTGATTATTGCCCTAATTACCCATTATAATAATCATTATCTAAATTATTAGTGTCATTTTCATTATTATAATGATTTTAATAATGATA
>NC_091573.1:17257954-17267954 GCF_042767895.1 Penaeus vannamei | reverse complement strand
AACCTAACCTAACCTCACCAAATTCCAGCTAATGTAACGTAACCTCAATCAAACTGATTTAATATAAACCTCCTGTGAAAACGAAATTTGGAGTCTCCTGGTCAAATTTGAGCCTAACCTAACCTAACCTAACCTAACCTCACCAAATTCCAACTAATGTAACCTAGCCTCGATTAAACTGATTTAATATAAACCTCATGTGAGAAAACGAAATTTGGAGTCTCCTGGTCAAATTTGAGCCTAACCTAACCTAACCTAGCCTAACCTAACCTCACCAAATTCCCACTAATGTAACCTAGCCTCGATTAAACTGATTTAATATAAACCTTATGTGAGAAAACGAAATTTGGAGTCTCCTGGTCAAATTTGAGCCTAACCTAACCTAACCTAACCTCACCAAATTCCAGATAATGTAACCTAACCTCGATTAAACTGATTTAATATATACCTCATGTAAGAAAACGAAATTTGGAGTCTCCTGGTCAAATTTGAGCCTAACCTAACCTAACCTAACCTAACCTCACCAAATTCCAGCTAATGTAATTTTCCCTCGATTAAACTGATTTAATATAAACCTCATGTGAGAAAACGAAATTTAGAGTCTCCTGGTCAAATTTGAGCCTAACCTAACCTAACTTAACGTAACCTCACCAAATTCCCACTAATGTAACCTAGCCTCAATTAAACTGATTTAATATAAATCTCATATGAGAAAAAGAAATTTGGAGTCTCCTGGTCAAATTTGAGCCTAACCTAACCTAAGCTAACCTACCCTAACCTCACCAAATTCCAGCTAATTTAAGCTAGCCTCGATTAAACTGATTTAATATAAACCTCATGTGAGAAAACGAAATTTGGAGTCTCCTGGTCAAATTTGAGCCTAACCTAACCTAACCTAACCTAACCTCACCTCACCAAATTCAAGCTAATGTAACCTAACCTCGATTAAACTGATATAATATAAACCTCATGTGAGAAAACGAAATTTGGAGTCTCCTGGTCAAACTTGAGCCTAACCTAACCTAACCTAACCTCACCAAATTCCCACTAATGTAACCTAGCCTCGATTAAACTGATTTAATAAAAACTTCATGTGAGAAAACGAAATTTGGAGTCTCCTGGTCAAATTAGAGCCTAACCTAATTTAACCTAACCTCACCAAATTCCAGCTAATGTAACCTAACCACGATTAAACTGATTTAATATAAACCTCATATGAAAAAACGAAATTTGGAGTCTCCTGGTTAAATATGAGTCTAACCTAACCTAACCTAACCTCTCCAAATTCCAGCTAATGTAACCTAGCCTCAATTAAACTGATTTAATATAAACATCATGTGAGAAAACGAAATTTGGAGTCTCCTGGTCAAATTTGAGCCTAACCTAATTTAACCTAACCTCACCAAATTCCAGCTAATGTAACCTAACCACGATTAAACTGATTTAATATAAACCTCATATGAGAAAACGAAATTTGGAGTCTCCTGGTTATATATGAGTCTAACCTAACCTAACCTAACCTAACCTCACCAAATTCCAGCTAATGTAACCTAACCACGATTAAACTGATTTAATATAAACCTCATATGAAAAAACGAAATTTGGAGTCTCCTGGTTAAATATGAGTCTAACCTAACCTAACCTAACCTCTCCAAATTCCAGCTAATGTAAGCTAGCCTCAATTAAACTGATGTAATATAAACATCATGTGAGAAAACGAAATTTGGAGTCTCCTGGTCAAATTTGAGCTTAACCTAATTTAACCTAACCTCACCAAATTCCAGCTAATATAACCTAACCACGATTAAACTGATTTAATATAAACCTCATATGAGAAAACGAAATTTGGAGTCTCCTGGTTATATATGAGTCTAACCTAACCTAACCTAACCTAACCTCACCAAATTCCAGCTAATGTAACCTAGCCTCAATTAAACTGATTTAATATAAACATCATGTGAGAAAACGAAATTTTGAGTCTCTGGGTCAAATTTGAGCCTAAGCTAACCTAACGTAACCTCACAAAATTCCAGCTAATGTAATCTAACCTCGATTAAACTGATTTAATATAAACCTCATGTGAGAAAACGAAATTTAGAGTCTCCTGGTCAAATTTGAGCCTAACCTAACCGACCTTAGCCTAACCTAACCTCACCAAATTCCCACTAATGTAACCTAGCCTCGATTAAACTGATTTAATATAAACCTTATGAGAGCAAACGAAATTTGGAGTCTCCTGGTCAAATTTGACCGTAACCTAACCTAACCTAACCTCACTAAATTCCAGCTAATGTAATCTTCCCTCGATTAAACTGATTTAATATAAACCTGATGTGAGAAAGGGAAATTTGGAGTCTCCTGGTCAAATTTGAACCAAACCTAACCTAACCTAACCTAACCTAACCTAACCTAACCTAACCTAACCTAACCTCACCAAATTCCCACTAATGTAACCAAGCCTCGATTAAACTGATTTAATATAAACTTAATGTGAGAAAACGAAATTTGGAGTCTCCTGGTCAAATTTGAGCCTAACCTAACCTAACCTAACTTAACCTAACCTCACCAAATTCCCACTAATGTAACCTATTCTCAATTAAACTGATTTAATATAAACCTCACGTGAGAAAACGAAATTTGGAGTCTCCTGGTCAAATTTGAGCCTAATCTAACCTAAGCTAACCTAACCTAACCTCAAAAAATTCCAACTAATTTAAGCTAGCCTCGATTAAACTGATTTAATATAAACCTCATGTGAGAAAACGAAATTAAGAGTCTCCTGGTCAAATTTGAGCCTAACCTAACCTAACCTAACCAAAACCTCACCAAATTCCAGCTAATGTAACCTAACCTCGATTAAACTGATATAATATAAACCTCATGTGAGAATACGAAATTTGGAGTCTCCTGGTTAAATTTGAGTCTAACCTACCCTAACCTAACCTAACCTAACCTCACCAAATTCCAGCTAATGTAACCTAACATAAATTAAACTGACTTAATATAAACCTCATGTGAGAAAACGAAATTTTGAGTCTCCTGGTCAAATTTGAGACTAACCTAACCTAACCTAACATAACATAACCTCACCAAATTACAGCTAATGTAACCTAACGTCGATTAAACTGATTTAATATAAACCTCATGTAAGAAAACGAAATTTCGAGTCTCCAGGTCAAATTTGAGCCTAACCCAACCTAACCTAACCAAACCTAACCTCACCAAATTCCCGCTAATGCAACCTAGCCTCGATTGAACTGGTTTAATATAAACCTAATGTGAGAAAACGAAATTTGGAGTCTCCTGGTCAAATTTGAGCCTAACCTAGCCTAACCTAACCTCACTAAATTCCCACTAATGTAATCTAGCCTCGATTAAACTGATTTATTAAAACCTTCATGTAAGAAAACGAAATTTAGAGCCTCCTGGTCAAATTTGAGCCTAACCTAACCTAACCTAACCTCACCAAATTCCATCTAATGCAACCTAACCACGATTAAACTGATTTAATATAAACCTCATGTGAGAAAACGAAATTTGGAGTCTCCTGGTCAAATTTGAGTCTAACCTTACCTAACCTAACCTAACCTAACCTCACCAAATTCCAGCTAATGTAACCTAGCCTCAATTAAACTGATTTAATATAAACATCATGTGAGAAAACGAAATTTTGAGTCTCCGGGTCAAATTTGACCCTAAGCTAACCTAACCTAACCTAATCTAACCTCATTAAATTCCAGCTAATGTAACCTAACCTCGATTAAACTGATTTAATATAAACCTCATGTGAGAAAACGAAATTTGGAGTCTCCTGGTCAAATTTGAGCCTAACCTAATCTAACTTCACTAAATTCCCGCTAATATAACCTAACCTCGATTATACTGGTTTAATAAAAACCTCATGTGAGAAAACGAAATTTAGAGTCTCCTGGTAAAATTTGAGCCTAACCTAACCTAACCTAACCTCACCAAATTCCAGCTAATGCAACCTAACCTCGATTAAACTGATTTAATATAAACCTCATGTGAGAAAACGAAATTTGGAGTCTCCTGGTTAAATTTGAGTCTAACCTACCCTACCCTAACCTAACCTAACCTAACCTAACCTCACCAAATTCCCGGTAATGTAACCTAGCCTCGATTAAACTGATTTAATATAAACCTCATGTGATGAAAAACGAAATTTAGAGTCTCCTGGTCATAATATGAGCCTAACATAACCTAGCCTAACCTTCACCAAATTCCAGCCTCGATTACACAACTGATTTAATAATAAAAAAACTCATGTGAGAAAACGAAATTTGGAGTCTCCTGGTCAAATTTCAGCCTAATCCTAACCTAAACCCCTAACCCAACGTAACCTTCATCAAATTCCAGCTTAATGTAAGCCTATCCTCGATTAAACTAAATTTAATATAAATCTCATGGAGAGTAGAAAACGAAAATTTGGAGTCTCCTGGTCCGTCCAAATCTGAGTCTAACTTGCAACCTAACATCCCCAAATTCCAGCTAATGTAACCTAGCCTAAATTAAAACTGATTCAATATAAAACCTCATGTGAGAAAACGAAATTCTTGGAGTCTCCTGCTCAAATTTGAGTCTTCAACATACCCTAACTCTAACCTAACCTAGCCTCACCTAAATTCCAGCTAATGTAACCTAACCTCGATTAATCTGATTTAATTATAAACTCTGCATGTGAGAAAACGAAATTTGGAGTCTCCTGGTCAAATATCAGTCTCAACCTAACCTAACCTAACCCTAACCTAACCCTAACCTCACCAAATTCCAGCTAATGTTAACCTAGCCTCAATTAAACTGATTTAATATAAACCTTCATGTGAGAAAATCGAAATTTGGAAGTCTCCTGGTCAAATTTGAGCCAAACCCTAACCTAACCCTAACCTTACCAAATTCAAGCTAATGTAACCTAACACTCAATTAAACTGATTTAATATAAACCTCATGTGAGAAAAACGAAATTTGGAATCTCCTTGGTCAAATTTGAGCCTAACTCTAACCCTAATCCTAACCTCACCAAACTAATGCCTATGTAAACTAGCCTCGATTAAACTTATGGTTAATATAAACCTCATGTGAGAAAACGAAATTTTGAGTCTCCTGGTCAAATTTGAGCCTAACCTAACCTAACACTAACCTAACCTAACCTCACCAAATTCCAGGCTAATGTAACCTCAACCTCGATTAAACTGATTTAATATAAATCCCATGTGAGAAAACAGAAATTTAGAGTCTCCTGGTCAAATTTTGAGCCCCTTCAACCTAACCTCCAACTCTAACTCTAACCTCACCAAATTCCACCACCACCTCCACCACCACCACCACCACACTACCATCACCACCACCACCTCCAGGCACCATCACCACCTCCACCACCAGTACCACATCACCACCACCACCTCCACCACCATCAATACATCACCACCAACACCTCCACCAGCAGCAGCCACCACCACCACCACCTCCACCACCAGTTACCATCACCACCACCACCCTCCACTACCAGCACCATCACCACCACCACCTCCACCACCAGCACCATCACCACCACCACCTCAACCACCATAAGCACCATCAATACCACAACCTCCTACCACCATCACCATCACCACCTCCACCATCTACCACCACCACCTCCACAACCATCACCATCCACCACCAGCACCACCACCACTTCCACCAACAGCACCATCACCACCAACCACCTACACCACAAGCACCATTGCCACCACCACCTACACCACCACCACCACCCACCACCATCACCACCACTCACCTCCAAGCACCATCACCATCACCACCTCCTACCATCATCGCTAACGTACCATCACTACCCCTACCAGAGCACCACCACCAATTTCAACCACCATCACCATCACCACCACCACCTCCACCACCAGCATAACCACCACCACCACCTCCACCACCATCACCAACACCACCACCAATTCTCCACAACCAGCACCACCACCACCACCACCTCCACCACCACCACCATCAACCACCAGCACCATCACCACGCTGTACAACCTCCCACCACCATCACCATCACCACCTCCACCATCTAGCACCATCACCACCACCACCTACCATCACCACCTCCATCACCATCACCACCTTTTTACCACCTCCACAACCACTTCACCATCACCACCAGCACCATCACCACCACTACCTCCACCAGCACCACTACGAGACACTTCTACCTCCACCAGCAGCACGTGATCACCACCTCCACCACCCATTTCACCATCACCACCACCACCACCATCACCACCACCACCTCCACCACCATCACCATCACCACACCACCACCTCCAGCACAAGCACCATAACCACCACCACCTCCACCACCATCTCCACTTCACCAGCACAACCACCCCCACCACTTCCACCACCAGCACTATATTCCCACCACCACCTCCACCACCAGCACCATCACCACCAGCACCTCCACCACCATCACCACCACCACCTCCACCACCATCACCACCACCAATTCCTCCACCACCATCACCACCCCAACCTCCACCACCATCTTACCACCACCAGAACTCCACCACCAGCACCATCACCACCACCACCAATTTCCACTATCACCACCTCCAACCATACCAGCACCAGTCACCAATGCACCACCTTCCACCACCAGCACCATCACTCACCACCACCTAATTTCCTCCACCAGCACCATCACCACCTCCACCACCAACACCATCATACCACCACCACCTCCACCACCAGCACCATCACCACCTCCACCACCACCATCACCACCTCCACTAGCACCACCACAACCTCCACCACCACCACCACCTCCACCACAAGCACCATTCACCACCACCACCCCCACCACTAGCACCATCACCACCACCTCCTCCATCACTAGCACCACTTCACCACCTTTTCACCACCACCACATCCACCACCATACACCTCCACCACCACCACCTCTCCACCACCATAACCATCACCACTCATCACCTCCAGCATCATCACCACCACCACCTCCACCACCAGTACCATCACCACCACCACCTCCACAACCATCACCAACACCACCTCCACCACCATAGCACCATCATCACCACCTTTACCTCCACCACCACCTCCACTACCAGCACCAAGCACCAGCACCTTGAACCACCTCCTTGACCACCAGCACCATCAACACCAGCACCTCCATCACTAGCACCATCACCACCTCCACCACCAGCACCACCCACCACCTCCACCTACCACCACCTCCACTACCAAGCTTCATCACCACCACCACTTCACCACACCATCACCACCAGCACCACCACCTTCCACCACAATCACCAGCACCACCTCCACCACCATCACCAACACCACCTCCACAACCATCACCACCAACACTCCTCCACCACCAGCACCATCACCACCACCACCTCCACCACCAAAACCATCACCACCACCACCTCCACTACCAGCCCCCATCACCACCAACACCTCCACCACCAGCACCATCACCACCACAAACTCCACCACCAAGCACCATTACCACCAACACCTCCACCACCATCACCACCACCATCACCACCACCACCTCCACCACCACACTCCACCACAAGCACCACTACACCACCTCCACCCACAAGCAATTCATCACCAGCATCACGTCAACCACCATCACCAGCACCACCACCTCCACCACCAGCACCGAACCTCCACCACCAGTACCACCACAATCACCACTATCACCACCACCACCACCACCTCCACCCACCAGCACCATCACCACCACCACCTCTACCACCAGCACCATCATCACCACCACCTCCACTAACAGCACCATCACCACCACTACTCTCCCACCCACCTCCACCACCTCCCACCACCAGCACCACCACCATCACCTCCACCACCAGCACCATCACCACCACCACCACCTTCCCAATTCACCAGCACCATTCCTCCAATACCAGCACCACCACCTCTTCAATGCCACCAGCACCATCATCACCACAACCTCCACTACCAGCACCATCACCACCGCCACCTTCCACCCACCATCACCACCACCACCTCCACTACACCAGCACCACCACCACAACTTCTCCACGCTACCAGCTTACCATCACCACCGCCACCTCCACCACCATCACCACTACCACCTCCATCACTAGCACCATCACCACCACCACCAGCAGCACCACCATCACCTCCACCACCAGCACCATCACCAGCCTTCACCTCAATTCTCCCACCACCTTCATCACCACCATCACCACCACCACCACCAGCACCTCTACCATCACCACCACCCACCTCCACCACCATCACCACCACCACTTCCAGAACCAGCAACCATCACCACCACCACCTTGAACACCAACAGCACCATCACCACCACCACCTCACACCAACAGCACCATTGCCATACCTGCATCACCACCACCACCTGCTAACACCTACCACCTCCAGCACCATGACACCACCACCACCTCAACCACCAGCACCATCACCACCACCACCTCCACCCTCAACCACCAGTACCATCACCACCAATATACTAACTACCACACCAGCAACATCACCACCACCACCTCCACCAGCAGCACCATCACCAGCTCCACCACAACCTCCACCACTAGCACCATCACCACCACCACCTCCACTACCAGCAATACCACAGCACCACCACC
Organism: Penaeus vannamei; assembly: GCF_042767895.1. NCBI lineage: Eukaryota > Metazoa > Arthropoda > Malacostraca > Decapoda > Penaeidae > Penaeus > Penaeus vannamei. The sequence goes on along the minus strand of NC_091573.1, from coordinate 17,259,264 downwards.
ACCACCTCCACCACCAGCACCATCACCACCACACCACCTCCACAACCAGCACCAGCACCTCAACCACCAGCACCATCACCACCACCACCTCCACCACCAGCACCATCACCACACACCACCTCCAGCATCAGCACCATCACCACCACTGCACTTCCAATTTCCCCACCACCAGCACCATCACCACCACCACCTCCACCACCAGCACCATCACCACCTCCACCACCACCACCATCACCTCCACCAATACAGCACCATCACCACCTCCCACCACAAGCACCATTACCACCACCTACCTCCATCACCATCACCATCATCACCACCACCGCCTCCACCACCATCACCACCATCACCTCCAGCACAAGCACCATAACCACCACCACCACCTCCAGCACAAGCACCATAACCACCACCACCTCCACCACCATATCCACCACCAGCACAACCACCACCACCACTTCCACCACCAGCACCATATTCACCACCTCCTCCACCTCACCAGCACTTTATCACCACCACCATTTGCACTCCGCACCTCCAGCACCAGCACCATCATACAACCACCACCTCCACCACCAGCACCATCCACCACCACCACCTCCACCACCATCACCACGACCACCTCCACCTCCACCTTTTGACCACTACCATCACCATCACCACCTCCACCAGTGCAGCACCATCACCACCACCACTACCACCTCAACCAGCAGCACCATCACCACCACCACCTCCACTACCAGCACTTTTCATCACCACTCACCACCTCCACCACCATCACCACCACCACCCTCCACACAACCTCTATAACACCACTCAGACTTCATAAATTTCACCAGCACCATCACCACCACCACCTCCACCACCAGAACCGATCACCACCACCACCTCCAGCACAAGCACCATCACCACCACCACCTCCACCACCAGCACCATCACCACCACACAACCTCCACCACCAGCACCATTACCACCACCACCTCCACCACCATCATCACCACCACCTCCACCACCATCACCACCACCACGTCACACCACCATAACCAGCACCACCACCTCTCCCCATCAGCACCACCTCCACCACCAGTACCACCACACACAATCACCACCACCACCTCCACCAATGCATCACCACCACCATTCCTCCACCACTTCAGCACCAGCACCACCACCACCTCTACCACCAGCACCATCATCACCACCACCTGATCACTACCAGCATATAATTATTATCATTATAGTCACTATCATCATGATTATCATTATTATTATCATCATTATTGCAAAGTTATAATAATTATTATGCCAATCTT
>NC_091573.1:17230454-17250454 GCF_042767895.1 Penaeus vannamei | reverse complement strand
GGCGACTTCCTGGTCTCCCTTCTCGGTCTCGAGGGTGACTTCCTGGGTCTCCTTCACCTCGGGCTCGAGGTGACATCCTTGGCCTCCTTCTCGGGCCTCAAGCGTGACTTCCTGCAGGTCTCCTTCTCTCAGGGCTCTTCGGTGACTTCTACTGGGTCTCCTCTTCTCAAGCTCTTCGGCGAACTTCCTGGGTCTCCTTCTTGGGCTTCTTCGGAGGACTTCCTGGATCAACTTCAAGGGCTCTTCGACGACTTCCTGGGTCTCCTTCCTCCGGCTCTTCGGCAGAGCTTCCACCCCTTTCCTTCTCGGGCTCCTCGGCGACTTCCTTGGTCTCGCTTCTCGGGTTTCAGGCGACTCTCCTGGGTCTCCCTTCTCGGGCTCCTGGGCGACTTCCTGGGTCCTCCTTCTACCTCCGGGCTCGTGGGCGACTTCAAGGATCAGATTCAGCCTTCTCGGGCTCCTTGGCCACTTCCCTGGGTCTCCTTTTCGGGCTCTTCTCAAGGCGACTTCCCGGGTCTCCTTCTCCGGGCTCCTGGGCGACTATCCGCAGGTCTCAGCCTCGGGGCTCCTGGGCGACTTCCCTGGATCTCCTTCTCGATCTCCTATGGGCGACTCTCTCTGGTCTCCTTCTCGGCCGAAGGATGACTTCCTGGGTCTCCTTCTGGGCTCCTTCAGGGACTTCCTGGGTCTCCTTCTGCAGGGCTCTTCGGCGATTTCCTGGGTCTCCCTTCTCGGGCTCTTAGGGCGACTTCCTGGGTCTCCATATTGGGTTCAAGGGTGACTTCCACTGGTTCTCCTTCTCGGGCTCTTCAGGCGACTTCCAGGGTCTGTCCCTGTCTCGGGCTCCTGGGCGACTTCCTGGGACTCCTTCTCGAGCTCCTGGGCGACTTCCAGGGTCTCCCTTCTCGAGCTCAAGGGTGACTTCTTTGGTCTCCTTCTCGGGCTCTTTCGGCGACTTCCACCTGGGTCTCTTTCTCGGGCTCGAGGGCGACTTCCTGGGTGTCCTTCTCGGGCTCAAGGGTGACTTCCTGGGTCTCTTCGGGCTCAAGGGTGACTTCCTGTGTTTCCTTATCGGGCTCTTCGGGTACTTCCTCGATCTCCTTCTCGGGCTCCCAAGACGACTTCCTGGGTCCCCTTCTCGGGCTCCTCGACGATTTCTGGGTCTCCTGGAGCTCCTGGGCGACTTCCTGGATCTCCTTCTCGATCTCCTGGGCGACTTCCTGGGTCTCCTTCTCGGGCTCAAGGGTGATTTCCTGGGTCTCCCTTCTCGCCTCAAGGGTGACTTCCTGGCCTCCTTCTCGGGCAGTCAAAGGCGTGAGGACTTCCTGGGTCTCCTTCTCGGGCTATTCTGGGACTTCCTGGGTCTCCTTCTTGGGGCTCTTCAGCGATTTCCTGGGTCTCCTCTTCTTAGGGCTCTTAGGCGACTTCCTGGGTCTCCATATTGGGCTCAAGGGTGACTTCCTGGTTCTCCTTCTCGGGCTCTTCGGCGACTTCCTGGGTCCCCTTCTCGGGCTCCCAAGCGACTTCCTGGGACCTTCTTCTCGAGCTCCTGGGCGACTTCCCTGGGTCTTCTTCTCGAGCTCTGGCGCGACTTCTTTTGGATCCTCTTTCTTGGGCTCTTCAAGCGACTTCTTGGGTCCCTCCCTTCTCGGGCTCCTCGGCGACTTCCTTGGTCTCCTTCTCGGCAGGCTCGTGGGCAACTTCCTGGGGCCCCTTCGCGGGCTCGTGGGCGACTTCCTGGGTCTCCCTCCGGGCTGCCATGGGCGGCTTCCTGGGATTCCTTCTCAGAGGCTCCCTGGGCCACTTCCTGGGGTCTCCTTTTTGGGCCTCTTCGGCGACTTCTGGGTCTCCTTCTCGAGGCTCCCTGGCGACTTCCTGGGTCTCATTCTCGGGCTCCTGGGCGACTTCACCTGGATCTCCTTCTCGATCTCCTGGGCAGACTTCCTGGGTCTCTTCCTTCTCGGGCCCAAGGATGACTTCCTGGGTCTGGTTCTCGGCCTCTTCAGGGGACTTCCTCGAGTCTCTTTCTCGTGGTTTTTCGGCGACTTCCTGGGTCTCCTTCTCGGGCTCTTAGGCGACTTCCTGGGTTCTCCATATGTGGGCCTAAGGGTGACTTCCTGCTCCTCCTTCTCGCCAGGCTCGCTTCGGCGACTTCTTGGGGTCCTCCTTCTCGGGCTCCTGGGCGACTTTCTGGGACTCCCTTCTCGAGCTCCTGGGCAGGGCGACTTCCTGGGTCTCCTTCTCGAGCCTCAAGGGAAGACTTCTTTGAGCTCCTTCTCGGGCTCTTCGGCGACTTCTCCTTGGGTCGCTCCTTCTCGGGCTCCCAAGGCGACTTCATTGGTCTCCTTCTCGGGCTCCTGGGCGACTTCCTTGGTCTCGCTTCTGCCTCGGGCTCCTGGGCGACTTCCTGCGGATCTCCTTGCTCGGGCTCCTAAGCGACTTCTGCTTGGGTCTCCCTTCCTTGGGCTCCTAGGCGACTTCCTCAGATTCCTTCTCGGGCTCTTTGGGCCACTTCCTGGGTCTCCATCTCGGGCTCTTCTTGGCGACTTCCAGGGTCTCCTCCCTCGGGCTCGAGGAGCGACTTCCTGCTCTCCGAGCCCTGGCTCCTCGGCGACTTCCTGGGTCTCCTTCTCAGGCTCTTGGGGAATTCCGGGTCGCTCCTTCTCTCAGAGCTCTTCGGAGACTTCCCGAGTCTCCTTCTGGGCTCTTCATGGCGACTTCCTGGGTCTCCTTCTCGGGCTTCTTCGGCGATTTCTTGGATCTCCTTCTCGGGCTCCTGCGTGACTTCCCGGGTCTCATTCTCGGGCTCTCTCGGCGACTTCCTGGGTCTCCTTCTCGGGCTCTACGGCGACTTCCTAGGTATCCCTTTCTTCAAGGCTCTTCGGCGACTTCCCGGGTCTCCCTTCTCGGGCTCCTGGGCGACTTCCTGGGTCTCCTTCTCGGGCTCTCCTGGCGACTTCTCTAGGTCTGTCCTTCTCTCTCGGGTTCTTCGGCGACTTCCTGCAGGTCTCCTTCTCGGGCCTCTTCGGCGACTTCCCTGGAGTCTCCCTTCTCGGGCTCCTGGGCGACTTCCTGGCTCCCCTTCGGGGCTCCCGGACGACTTCCTAAGGTCTCTCCTTCTCGGTATCGAGGGCGACTTCCTGGGTCTCCTTCTCGGGCTCTTATGCGACTTCCCGGGTCTCCTTCTCGGGCTCCCGGGCGACTTCCCTAGGTCTCCTTCTCGAGAGCTCTTCGGCGACTTCCTGGGTCTCCTTCTCGGGCTCGAGGCGCGACTTCCTGGGTCTCCTTCTCGGGGCTCTGGGCGACTTCCTGGGTCTCTTTGCATCGGGCTCGAGGGTGACTTCCTAGGTCTCCTTCTCAGACTATTCGGCGACTTCCTGGGGTCTCCTTCTCGGGCTCTTCGGCGACTTCCTAGGTCTCCTTCTTCGAGCTCCTCGGTGACTTCCTGGGTCTCCTTCTCGGGCTCTTTCGGTGACTCTCATGGGAGTCTCCTTCTCGGGCTCTTCGGCGACTTCCTGGGTCTCCTTCTCAGGTCTCGAGGGTGACTTCCTGGCCCTCCCTTCTCGGGCTCTTCAGTGACTTCCATGGGTCTCGCCTTCTCAAGCTCTTCGGCGACTTCCTGTTCTCCTTCTTGGGCTCTTCTGGGAGGATCTTCCTGGATCAACTTCGCCCTCTTCGACGACTTCCTGGGTCCTCCTTCTCCGGCTCTTCGGAGACTTCCTGGAGGTCTCCTTCTGGCCTCCCTGGGCGACTTCCTGGGTCTCCATCTCGAGCTCCTGGGCGACTTCCTGTTTCTCAGCTTCTCGGGCTCGAGGGCGACCTCCCTGGGCAGGTCTCCTTTTCGCCTCTTTCAGCACGACCTCCTGGGTCTCCTTTCGGGGCTCTCCGGCGACTTCCTGGGTCTCGTTCCTCCGGGCTCCTGGGCGACTTACTGGGTCTCCTTCTCGGGCTCTTATGCAGACTTCCATGGGTCTCCTTCTCGGGCTCCTGGGCGACTTCCTAGGTCTCCTTCTCGAGCTCTTCGGTGACTTCCTGGGTCTCCTTCTCGGGCTCTGAGGGCAGCGACCTTCCTGGGTCTCCTTCTCAGGGCTCTTTTCGGAGACTTCCTGGGTCTCCTTCTCAGACTATTCGGCGAGCTTCCTGGGTCTCCTTTCTCGGGCTCTTCGGCAGACCTCCTCGGTCTTCCTTCTCGAGCTCCTCGGTGACTTCCTGGGTCTCCCCTTCTCGGGCTCTTCGGTGACTCCCATACATGGGTCCTCCTTCTCGGGCTCTTCGGCGACTTCCCACATGGGTCTCCTTTTCGGTCTCTGAGGCGACTTCCCTGTGTTCCCCCTTCTCGGGCTCGAGGGTGACATCCTGGGTCTCCTTCTCGGGCTCAAGGGTGACTTCCTGGGTCTCCTTCTCGGGCTCTTCGGTGACTTCCTGGGTCTCCGCTGCTTCTCAAGCTCTTCGAAGACTTCCTGGGTCTCCTTCTTGGGCTCTTCGGAGACTTCCTGGATCAACTTCTCGGGCTCTTCGACGACTTCCTGGGTCTCCTTCTCCGGCTCTTCGGAGACTTCCTTGGGTCTCCTTCTCGGGCTCCTGGGCTGACTTCCTGGGTCTCCATCTCGAGCTCCTGGGCGACTTCCTGTTTCTCCTTCTCGGCCTCGAGGGCTGAACTCTCCTGGGTCTCCTTTTCGGGCTCTTCGGCGACTTCCTGGGTCTCTTTTTTCGGGCTCTCGGGCGACTTTCTGGGTCTCGCTCTCGGCCTCCTGGGCGACTTCCTGGGTCTCCCCTTTCTCGGCCTCTTCTGTCATTATTGTTATTACTGCTTTAGTGTCATAAATATTTTATTGTTTTTGTTGTTATTATAGGATAAAATGGCTCATCATGTGTAAAATTACCAGGTCTATCTATGGGCAAATGAACAGAGATCAGAGAGAGAGAGAGACAGAGAGAAAGAAAGAGAGGGAGAGAGAGAGAGAGAGGAGAGACAGAACAGTCCTTAATTTGGTAGAACCAATTGATACCTTTATTATGATACCATAGGATAACTCTATTTAATTCTCCATTAATTTTGACTGTGTGTTTTCTATGGAAATTGAGTAGCTAGAGCAAGGGCGAACCCGAACGATAATAATGAAGCGGGAAACAGAAATTTCCAAAAATCTTAATTCTGTATCTATAGGAAAAATGTAGGCCTATCCCATGCAATCACTTTCTGAAAATGTCCCTTTTTTTCTGCAAAGATATCACGGCCTTTGCCTAAGTGGCGAAGAGAGATAGACAGAGAAATAAATGACCAAATAGACAGATAGATAGATAGGAGTGCCTCTTGCAGATATTGGATGATGATAATGGCAATCATAAAACCCATCCACAATCATTGATCATAGAAGTGAAATAAGATTTTTTTTTTGTGTGTGTGTACCAACCTATTCCTTTTCTTATTCTTCTTTTTTTAGTTCATTAATTTGCGGAGTTTGCACATTTACATGAATTTTTGCAAAAATTGCTAAGATCGTCATGTATGCATACACCAAATACTAAGGAAAGCACGACTTTTAATCACCCAATCCCCAACGAACAAGAAGAGATGGGAGGAGACAGGCGGACCCCAACCACGTTTTTGCAGCAACTCACCTCCCTTAACCCATCTTCTTCGATTCATCATGTTCCTGACAGTGACTCGAGCGCAGAGGAACCTGGGCTTCCTCTCGCGGATGCCGAGTCGTTTGCCTCCCCTGTCCCTCGCACTTCCCACTCTGCCACCCGTTCCCCACAGCGAGAACGTTTCCAGCGATCACCTGTCACCATCACCACCACCTCCATCACCACCACCTGCACCACCACCACCACCAACACCATCACCACCACCTCCACCACCAGCACCATTACCACCACCGCCACCGCACCAACACCAGCACCTCCACCTCCACCACCATTACGCACCACAACGCACCACCACCTTCACCACCAGCACCATTACCACAACACTGCCACCACCACCACCACCACCACCAGCATTGTTACCACCATCATCATCAACACCACCTCCATCAAAATCACCACTACCATCACCATTACATCAACTCACCAGCATCATCACAATTGCCACCACCACCTGCACCACCACCACCACAACCACTTCCACCACCATCACCACACGGCACCTCCAGCACCATTACCACCACCACCAGCAACAGCACCATCATCACCGTCACTACCACGCAGCACCATCACCACCACCTCCACAACAGCACCAGCGGCAGCTCCACCACCATAACCACCACCTCCGCCACCAACAGCAGCACTACCGCCAGCGCGCCACCAACAGCACCACGACCACCACCATCACCATCACCGCATATCACCTCCATCACCAACAGCAATAGCACCACAACCTCCACCATCATCACCACCATCACAACCATAACCACCTCCACCAGAACCATCACCACCACCTCCACCGTCAGCACCACCGCCAGCACCACCACCACCACCACCATCGCAGCCAGCGCCACCACTACCTCTACCACTACCACTTCCATCACCAGCAACAGCACCACAACCTCCACCACCAGCACTATTACCACCAGTTCCACCACGATCACCACCTCCACCGCCAGCACCATCACCACAACCACCTCCACCTGCACCTCCACCACCATCACCACCACCACCTCCACCACCATCACCATCACCACCACCACCTCCACCATCAGCACCATCCCCACCACCACCTCCACTACCACCAGCACCAATCACCACTACCACACTCCACCACCAGCACCATCACCACCACCACACTCACACCACCAGTACCCATCACCACTCGACTTCACCTCCACCACCAGCACCAGCACCATCACCACCTCCACCTCCACCACCTCCACCACCAGCAACGACCACCACCACCACCTCCACCACAAGCACCAGCAATACCTCCACCACCAACACCATCACCACCATCACCTCCACCACCAGCACCATCACCACCACCACCTCCACCACCATCACCACCTCCACCACCATCACCACCACTGCACCTCCACTACCAGCACCATCACCACCACCACCTTCACTAACAGTAACACCATCACCATCACCACCACTCCACCACACCAGCACCATCACCACCGCACCACCTCCACCACCAGCACCATCACCACCACCACCTCCACCACCAGCCACCATCACCACCACGATCTCCAATACCATCATCACCACCACCTCCACCACCATCACCAATTTCCACCACCACCAGTACCATCACCACCACCACCTCCACCACCATCACCACCACCACCTCCACCACCACCACCTCCACCTCGCACCACCACCACCATCACCACCACCTCCACCACCATCACCACCTCCACCACCATCAACCATCACCACCGCACCACACTCCACCACCATCACCATCACCACCACCACCTCCACCACCAGCACCATCACCACCACCACCTCCACCACTAGAACCATCACCACCACCACCACCAGCCAGCACCATCCTTCACCACCACCACCACCTCCATCACCAACACCACCTCCACCACCATCACCACCACCACCTCCACCACCATCACCACCACCACCACCACCACCACCCACCTCCACCACCAGCACCATCACCACCACCACCTCCACCACCAACGCACCATGAGTATAATTAGGGACAATAATTGCGATAAACTAAATTAGTTATCACAATGATACTTGCACGTGATTTGCGCCTAAGAATTGCAATAATAGCAATAATTGTAACATTATCTTCTATAATGATATTCCTAATAATAATAACGACAATGATAACAGAAATACACAAATTGATTATAACACGGCTATTATTGTTATTATAATCCTTAATATTGTTGTTATTATTTCCAGAGATTATCATTATTGTCATTATCATCTAGCGTAAAATAATTATAATGTTGAAAATGACAATAAATTCAAGATAATGATTATTATAATTATATTAAGGGTTAAATTAGCGCGATTAATAATAGTAATGACAGTAATAATGATGATGATTATGTGAAATAATGATAAATTATCATTATAAAGCCCATCTATAATGAGAAAAAGGCTAAAAAGTAGAAAAATCCCAAAAGTCGAAAACCAGGCGAAGAATCTAGCGAAACAACGCATTTGGAGAGATGTAGTCGAAAACTCCTCTTTTCCAGGTTTCAATGATATTTATGAGTGAGTCTTAGCAATAATTCTGCTAATTATGATGATTTCTTACAACATCGTTGAATTGATGATAACCCCATCAATAATGACAATAATGAAGATAATGACTAATTATGAGAGTAGGGCAATAATTATGATAAATTTTATACAATGATAAATATAACGATGATTTGCCTAATAATTGCCCAGAATAACTTAGCAATAATCAAATACCATTCTAACATTTTCCTTATAATGACAATGACAATGATAACAGAAATAACAAAAGTAATTATCAAACGGCTATTATTGTTATTATAATCCTTATTATTGTTGTTATTATTTCCAGAACTATCATTATTGTAACTTTATCATTATCAAAATCATTATAATATTAAAAATGATATTTAATAATTAAAGATAATGAATTATTATAATGACTATATTAAGGGGTACTTAGGGCGATAATGACACCACGATAATAATGATGATGATAAATACACATGATAATAATTATCATTATAAAGCCCATCTATAATGAGAAAAAAGGCTAAAAAGTAGAAAAATCCCAAAGAGTCTAATTACCAAGGAAATCTAGCGAAATACAGCTTCTGGAGAGACAGAGTCGAAATGTATTCCCCTTTTTCCATTTTCAATGATGATTATGTCGAACTTAGGAAATATTCTGCACTAATTATGATGATTTTGATGATAACCCCCATCAATAATGACAATAATGACGATAAAAATGTTAATTGCGATAGTAATTAGGACAATAATTATGATAATAATTATACCCGCAATGATAATTTTAATGATGATTTCCCCTAATAATAGCAATAATCAACACTATTCTAATGATTTTCCCTAATAATAATAACGACAATGATAACAAGAATTGATAATAAAAAAGTAATTATAACACGGAAACTATTATTGTTATTATAATCATTATTATTATTATTATTTCCAGAAATTATCATTATTGTCATTATCATTATTAAAATTAATTATAGTGATAAAAATGACATAAATACTCAAGAGAATTATTATTAATAATGACTATATTAAGGGTAATTAGGGCGATAATGACAGTAATGATAATAATGTGAGGATGATAATGACGAAGTAATGATAATTATCATTATAAAGCCCATCTATAATGCACAGAAAATGGGTAAAAGTAGAAAAATTCCCAAAAGCCGAAAAAACCGGCGAAATCTAGCGAAATACAGCCTTTGGAGAGGTGGAGTCGAAAACGCCCCTTTTTCCAGTTTCAATGATGATTATGATGACCTTAGTAATAATTCTTCTACAATTAACACTATTCTAATGATTTTCCTAATAATAATAATGATAATGATAACAGAAATAATAACAAAAGTAATTATAACACGGCTATTATTGTTATTATAATCCTTAATAATTATTGTTGTTATTCCTGAGTTATTTATTATTGTCATTATCATTATTAAAATAATTATAATGGAAAATGACATTAATAATTAAGATAATTATTATAATGACTATATTAAGGGTAATTAGGGCCATAATGACAGAAATGATAATAATGATATAATAATGACAATACTTGAGAATAATTATACATTACTAAAGCCCATCTATAATGAGAAAAAGGCTTAAAAGTAGGAAAAATCCTATAAGTCGAAAAACCAGCGAAATCTAGCGAAAAAACAGTTTTTGGAGAGATGAGTCGAAAAAAAAAACTTTTTCCAGTTTAAATGATGATTATGGTGATAGCAATAATTCTGTTAATTATGATGATTTTGATGATGACCCCATCAATAATGACAATAATGACGATAATAATGATAATTATGAGAGTAATTAGGCCAATAATTATGATAATATTTATAAAAATGATAATTATAATTATTCTGCCTAATAATTGCAATAATGAAGTAATAATCAACTTTTCTAATGATTACTTCATTTAATAATTAATTTACGATAATGATACTGAAAATGATAATAAAAGTAATTATAACACGGCTATTATTGTTATTAGTAATTCTTATTATTTATGTTGGTGATACTATTTCCAGAATTATTTCATTATTGTCAATTATCATTATTAGAATAATAATTATAATGATGAAAATGACATTAATAATTAAGATTAATTATCATTACTTATAATGACTATATTTCATATAATTAGGGCGATAATGGCAGTAATGATAATAATGAGGATGATAATGACAATAGTAATGATAATTATCATTACAAAGAGTATCTATAATTAGAAAAAGGCTAAAAGTAGAAAGAATCCAAAGAAAGTCAAAAAGATAATAACAGTAATGATAATTTTAGAAATAATAATGACAATAATACTCATTATAATAACAATAATAATGATATTAATCATAATTATATCTGTTCTCGTATTAATAGTATGAAAATTATTAAAATAGAGTTAATTATTGCTGTTATTGCAGTAATTATCAAATTATCACATAATTATCAGTTTTATTATTAGTTATTATCATTGTTATTATTATTATTATTATTATTATTGTTATTTATCATTATTATAAAAATTATCATCAGTATTGTTAATAATAAAGGAATTATCATGAAAATCATCATAATTACCTGAATTAATGTCAAACTCATCATAGAAAATTGATTTTTTTCGAACTTTCTCTGTTGTACGCTATTTGATTTTGCTGTTTTTCGACTTTAGGGATTTTATTAGTTTTAGCCTTTATTTCATTATAAATGGACTCTATTATTAATATTATCATATTGTCATTATTCTTATGATTATCATCATTAGAATTTCAAGATCGTCCTGATTATCATTATTTTTATTATCATTTTTGCAGTTATAATGATTATTATGCTAATTATTACTGTCATTTTCATCATCATAACTATTTTCTATAATGATAATAATAAATAATGATAATTTTAGATATAATAAAGACATTATTATCAAAACAATGATAATGATATTATTTATTATTTCTACTGTCATTATTGGTATAAAAATTATTAGATTAGAGTTAATCATTGCTATTATTGCAAGTAATTATCAAAATTATCATTATATTTATCATTTTATTATCATTATCATTATTATTATTGTTCTTATCATCATGATTATCATCATTACGGTTTAATAATAAGGTGAACAATCATGAAAATCATCATAATTACCTGAATTAAATGTTAAAAACTATAATAGTTATCCTTTAAAAGCGAGAAAGGTTTTTTTTCGACCTTTCTCAAAAGGCTAAATACGCTAGATTTTGCTGTTTTTCGACTTATGGGATTTTATTAGTTTATACCCTTTATTTCTCAAATTATAAATGGACTCTATGATTATCATTATCATCATTATTGTCATTATTCCTTCATGAATTATCATCATTATAGTCATTATTGTCATTAGCATTATTGCAGTTGTAATGATTATTATGCTAATTATTATCATGTCATTTTCATCATTATAACTATTTTCATAATGATAATAACAATAATCATAATTTTAGAAATAATAATTATAATAATAAATTATTATAATAATAATAATGATATGATTTCTATTATCATTATTAGTATGAAAATGATTAGAATAGAGTTAATTATTGCTATTATTGCAGTAAGTATCTAAATTATCATACATGCAATTATCTTTTTTTTATTATTATTATTGTCATTATCATCATAATTATCTACTCATTATTGTTAATGATAAAGGAAATTATCATAAAAATCAATTACAATTACCTGAATTAATGTTAGAATCCATAATTATCACTTAAAAGCGAAAAGATGGAAGCTTTCTCGACCTTTCTCTGAAAAAGGCTGTTTTACGCTAAGATTTTGCCGTTTTTCCAAGTTTTGGGATATTGTTAGTTTTAACCTTTATTTCATTATAAATAAACTATGATTATTATTATCATAATTATCATCATTATTGTCATTATCGTCATGTTTATCCTTATTATCATTGCATCATTATTGCAGTTATAAATGATTATAATGCTAATTATTACTGTCATTTTCATCATTATAACTATTTTCATAATGATAACAATAACGATAATTTTAGAAATAAGAATGACAAAGATACTTCAGTTGTAATAACAATAATGATTATATTATTGTTATTTCTATTATTATCGTATTAGTACGAAAATTGTCAGAATAGAAAGCATCATTGCTATTATTGCAGTAATTATCAAAATTATCATTATAATTATCACTTTAGTTATTATTATCATTATTTATTTGTCATTATCATCCTAATTATTATCATTATTGGCAGTAATAAAGGAATTATCATGAAAATAATCATAATTTCCTGAATTAATGTTAAAATCATAACTTATCATTTAAAAGCGAAAATGTTTTTCTAATCTTTCTCTAAAAAGGCTGTAATACGCTAGATTTTGCTGTTTTTTTTTCGACTTTTCGGATTTTATTAGTTTTAGCCTTTATTTCCATTATAAATGAACTCTATTATTATTATTATCAACATTATCATCATTATTGTCATTATTCTTATGATTATCATCATTATAGTCATTATCGTCATGATTATCCCTATCATCATTATCATTATTGCAGTTATAATGATTATTATGCTAATCATTACTGTCACTTTTCATGTAGATTATAACTCTTTTTTATAATGATAATAACAATAATTATAATTTTATAAATAATAATGACAATAATACTCATTACAATAACAATAATAATGATATTATTTCCTTTTGTCATTATTAAAGTATGAAAATTGCAATTATTGAAGTAATTATCAAAATTCTCATTACTATTATAATTTTATTATTATTATCATTATCACAAATCATAATTATCATTATCATTGTTAGTAATAAAGGAATTATCGTGAAAATCATCATAATTACCTGAATCAATGTTAAAATCATCATAATTATCATTTAAAAGCGAAAAAGAGGTTTTTAAACAGCTTATCTCTCAAAAAGCCTATGTAATACGCTAGATTTTGCCGTTTTTCGACTTTATGGGATTTTATTAGATTTTACAGCCTTTATTTCATTATAATTGGACTTTATGATTATTATTATCCTCCTTATTGTCATTATTGTCATATTTCTTATGACTATCAACATTACAGTCATTATTGTCATGATTCTTATTATTATCATTATTGCAGTTATAATGGTTACTATGCTTATCATTTATTATTTTCATCATTATAACTATTTCTATAATGATAATAACAATAATGATTATTTTAGAAATAATAATGACAACAATACTCATTATAATAACAATGATAATGATATAATTTTTATTTCTATTATCATTATTAGTATGAAAATTATAGCAGTAATTATCAAAATTAATATTACAATTATCATATTATTATTATCATCATTATTATTGTCATTATCATCATGATTAACAACATTATTATTAATAATAAAGGGAATTATCATTGTAACTATTTTATAAATGGTAATGGAAATACGATAATTTTAGAAATAATAATGATAATAATATACATTATACAACAATGATAATAGACATTATTATGATTTCTATTGTTATTATTGGTATGAACATTATTATTATTATCAATTAGTATTAATAAATTATCAAAATTATTATTATAATTATCATTTTATTATTATTATCATTATTATTATTGCCATTATCATCATAATTATCATCGGTATTATTGTTAATGAATTATCGTGAAAATCCTCATAATTACTTGAACTGGTCGTTAAAATCATCATAATTATAATTTACAAGCGAGAAAAGTTTTTTTTTCGGTTTCTTTCTAAAGAGCTAAAATATTTGATTTTGCCGTTTTTCGACTTATGGGATTTTATTAGTTTCTAGCTTTTATTTCATTAGAGATAAATTAACTCTAGTGATTATTATTATCACACTCATTATTGTCATTATTCTTATGATTACCATCATTATAGTCATTATCGTCGTTGATTATCATTATCATCATTATCATTATTGCATTTATAATGATTATTATGCTAATTATTGATGTCATTTTCATCATTGTAACTATCTATATAATGATAATAACAATAATGATAATTTTAGAAATAATAATGATAATTCTTGAAATAATAATGATTAAAATACTCATTATGAGCAACAATAATAATGAGGTATTATTATTTCTATTGTCATTATTAGTATGAAAATTATTAGAATAGATTTAATGAAATTATTAGTCATTTTCATCATTATAACTATTTTTATAATGATAATAACAATAATGATAATCTTAGATATATGAATGATAATAATGCATACTATAAATGGAAATAAAAATTAGTATTAGAATAGAGTTAATTATTGCCATTATTGCAGTAATTATCAAAATTATCATTATAATTATCGTTTTATTATTATTATTACTATTGTCAATATCATCCCGTAATTATTACCATAAATTGTTAATAATAAAGGAATTATCATGAAAATCATCATAATTACATGAAATATATATATATATATATATATATATATATATATATATATATATATATATATATGTGTGTGTGTGTGTGTGTGTGTGTGTGTGTGTGTGTGTGTGTGTGTGTGTGTGTGTGTGTTTGTGTGTGTGTGTGTATGTATATATATATGTATGTATATATATATATATATATATTATATGAGTATATACATATATATATATTTAAATATAAATTTATATATATGTATATATATATATATGTATATGTATATAGACAATAATGACATAATTATGATGATAATGATGAAGCAATGATAATTACATCATCATCATCCGGAGCCTAACGCCAACGGGGCTGCATAGCCGCGTCCACCTTCTGTTTCCACCTTGGGGATCCCCTATGGCAAGTCACCAGGCAGGGGTCTGGCCCATCTCGAGCTCTTCCCGATAGCTCAGACTGATTTGCCCAAGCCACGACCTCCTAGGTCGTCCCAGACAGGCCTCCTCCACCCCAGGGTTGTCTCTTGGCAGAGACAACCTGATGGGCAGGATCAGCCTGTGGAAAGGGAGCCAGGTGGCTTATAGCCTGAGTTGGCGCGATCCCGGGATTGTGCCAAGAGTAACAGGTCCTGAAAACCCGTAGCTTACGGTCCTTCTGCACAGGTACCGCAGGCGTATTCAAATATTCTTGTTGAGAGAGTTCATGACCCCTGCTGCCAGGCCAATCCGTCTACTGACTTCCTGGTCTGACAGCCCAGAGTTATGAACTGCACTACCAAGGTATGTAAAGCTCTCTGTGACCTCAATGTCCTCGCCGGTAAGCACATACCGACTGAACAGGTTCTCCTAGCAAGTCCGAAGTCCTGGATCTTGGTCTTGGTCCAGGAGACCTCTAGACCCAAGGAGCTTCGCTTCATTGGCTAAATGCATTGAGGGCCACCACTAAGGTTTCCAAAGACCCAGATAGAATTGCAACATCATCGGTAAAATCAAGGTCTGTAACTTTAATATTACCCAGTGTTGCTCCACAATGACTTTGAACAGTAATCTGTCTAGTATCCAGTCCATGCAAGTGTTGAAAAGGGTTGGTTTGATTATCATTGTCATTATAATTATTATTATTGTCATTATTATTTCTAAGATCATCATTATTGCCATTATCATTATATGAATAGTTATGATGATAAAAATAGCAACAATAATTAGCTATAATAATTACGGTAATCGCCATAATGATGATAATAATAACAATGATAATCATGATGATAATCACTATAATGATAATCATGATGATAATCACTATAATGATAATAATCATAAAACACACAGTAATGATAATAATGTAGTGATAATAATTATCATTCAGTCCATTTATACTGAAGCTAAAGGCCAGAAGTAATAAAACTTTAAGAGTCGAAAAAAAACGGTAAAATCTAGCATATTACAGCTCCCGTGAGGAAGAAACGTCGAAAAAACCTTTTCGCTTTTAATGGTAATTGGGAGGATTTTAACATTAATTCAGGTAATTATGATGATTTCCATGATGATTCCTTTATTATTGACAATAATGATGAGAATTATGATGATAATGACAATAAGAATGGCAATAATAAAGATAATAATGATAAGTTAATAATTATAATGATAATCTTGATAATTACTGCAATAATAGCAATAATTAACTCTATTCCAATAATGTCCATACTAATAATAGCAATAGAAATAATAATAAATATCATTATCATTGTCATTATAATTATTATTATTGTCATTATTATTTGTAAGATCATCATTATTGGCATTATCATTATATAAATAGTTATAATGATAAAAATAGCATTAATAATTAGCATAATAATTATTATAACTGCCATAATGATGATACTTGCTGATAATCATGATGATAATGACTATAATGATAATAATCATAAAAATGATGAAAGTAATGATAATAATGATATTAATTATCATTCAGTCCATTTACAATGAAATAAAGACCAGAATTTGTGATAAATAAAATCCCTAAAGTCGAAAAAACGGCAAAAATCCAAAGCGTATTGCAGCCTTTTGAGAGAAACGTCGAAAAAACCCTTTTCGCTTTTAATGGTAATTATGAGGATTTTAACATTGATTCAGGTAATTATGATGATTCCTTTGATTATTGACAATAAATGATGATAATTATGATGATAATGACAATGATAATGACAATAATAATGATAATGACAAAGTCAGTAACAATAATAATAATCTTGATAATTACTGCAATAATAGCAATAATTAAACTCCCATTCCAATAATTTCCATACTAATAATGGCGATAGGAAATGATAATATCATTATCATTGTCATTATAATTATTATTATTGTCATTATTATTTCTAAGATCATCATTATTGCTATTATCATTATATAAATAGTTATAATGATAAAAAATATCAATCAATAATTAGCATACATAATTATTATAGCAACTGCAATTAATGATGATAATAATAATGATAATCATGATGATAATTACTATAATGATAATAATCATAAAAATGATGACAGTAATGATAATAATGATAGGCGATAATAATTTATCATTCAGTCCATTGATAATGAAATAAAGGCCAGAAGTAATAAAATCTCAAAAAGTCGAAAAAAACGACAAAATCTCTTGAGAAAAAAACGTCGAAAAATCCTTTTCGCTTTTTAATGGTAATTATGAGGATTTTAACATTAATTCAGGTAATTATGATGATTTCCATGATGATTCCTTTATTATTGACAATAATGATGATAATTAAGGGGATGATAATGATTAATGATAATGGCAATAATAAAAGATGACTAAATGATAAAGTCATAATTAATAATTATAATCTTGATAATTACTGAAATAATAGCAATAATTAACTCTATTCGGAATAATTTCCATACTAATAATGCCAATAGAAATAATAATATCATTATCATTGTCATTAAAATTATTATTATTGTCATTATTATTTCTAAGATCATCATTATTGCTATTATCATTATATAAATAGTTATAATTATAAAAATAGCAATAATAATTAGCATATATTAATTATTATAACTATAATAATGATGATAATAATAATGATAATCATGATGATAATGACTATATTATTAATAATAATCATAAAAATGATGACAGTAATGATAATAATCATGATAATAATTATTCTTCTCCATTTGTAATGATAAGGCTAGAAGTAATAAATTCCCAAAAGTCAGAAAAAACAGCAAAATCTAGCGTATTTAACAACTACAAGAAACGTCGAAAAAACCTTTCGCTTTTTAATGAAACAAATTATGAGAAATTGATAATTACTGAAATAATAACAATAATTAACTCTATTCGAATAATTTCCATACTAATAATGTAAATAGAAATAATATCATTATCATTGTCATTAAAATTATTATTATTGTCATTATTATTTCTAAGATCATCATTATTGCTATTATATTATATAAATAGTTATAATTATAAAAATAGCAATAATTACTTATAATAATTATTAACTGCAATAATGATGATAATAATAATGATAATCATGATGATAGACGACTATAATGATAATAATCATAAAAATGATGACAGTAATGATAATAATCATGATAATAATTATTCTTCTGTCCATTTGTAATGAAATAAAGGCCAGAAGTAATAAATTCTAAAAGTCGAAAAAACGGCAAAATCTAGCGTATTACAGCCTCTAAGAAACGCCGAAAAAATCCTTTTGCTTTTTAATGTAATTAGAGAATTGATAACGCCGAAATAATAGCAATAATTAACTCTATTCGAATAATTTCCATACTAATACCAATAGAAATAATAATATCATTATCATTGTCATTAAAATTATTATTATTGTCGTATGTATTATTTCTAAGATCATCATTATTGCTATATTATCAATATATAATAGTTATAATTATAAAATATAAATAATAATTAGCATAATAATATTATAACTGCAATAATGATGATATTAATAATGATAATCATGATGATAATGACTATGAAGGATAATAATCATAAAAATGATGACAGTAATGATAATAATCATGATAATAATTATTCTTCTGTCCATTTGTAATGAAATAAAGGCTAGAAGTATAATAAATTCAAAGTTTGAAAAATGGCAAAATCTAGCACAGTCAAAGAGAAACGTCGAAAAACCGCTTTTCGCTTTTTAATGGTAATTATGAGAATTTTAACATTAATTCATGTAATTATGATGATTTACATGATGATTCCTTTATTATTGACAATAATGATGATAGTAATTATGATTGATGATGACAATGATAATGACAATAATAATGATAATGATGAAGTCATAATTATAACATACCTTGATAATTACTGCAATTATAGCAATAATTAACTCTATTCCAATAATTTCCAAACTAATAATGGCAATAGAGAAATAATAATAAGATCATTATCATTATCATTATAATTATTATTATTGCTATTATTATTTCTAAGATCATCATTATTGCTACTATCATTATATAAATAGTTATAATGATAAAAATAGCAATAATAAATTTTAGCATAATAATCATTATAACTGTAATAACAGATGATAATAATAATGATAACCATGATGATAATGACTATAATGATAATAACTATTAAAAATGATGATAGTAATGATAATAATGATGATATTAATTATAAAAAAACGGCAAAATCTAGCGTTTTACAGCCTTTTGAGAGAAACGTTTGAAAAAAAACCTTTTCGCTTTTTAATAGTAATTATGAGGATTTTTAACATTAATTCAGGTAATTGTATGATGATTTCCATTATGATGCGTTTATTATTTACCAAATATAATGATGATAATTATGATGATATCAGTGACAATGATAATGACAATAATAATGATAATAATGATAAAGTCATAATTATAATGATAATCTTGATAATTACTGTAATGATGGCATTAAATGGCTCAACTTCTATTCCAATAATTTCCATACTAATAATGGTAATAGAAACTTTCATAATAACATCAATATCATTGTCTTTATAGTATTATTATTATTGTCATTATTATTTCTAAGATCATCATTATTGCTATTACCATTATATAAATAGGTATAATGATAAAAATAGAAATAATAATTTGGCACAATAATTATTATAACTGTAATAATGATTATAATAATAATGATAATCATGATGATAATGACTATAATGATGACTACATAAAAATGATGACAGTAATACGATAACGCATGATGATAATAATTATCATTCAGTCCATTTATATTTCGAAATAAAGGCCAGAAGTAATCAAAATCCCAAAAGTCGAAAAAACGGCAAAATCTGTATTCAGTTAT
>NC_091573.1:17211798-17221798 GCF_042767895.1 Penaeus vannamei | reverse complement strand
CGAAATTTGGAGTCTCCTGGTCAAATTTGAGCCTCACCTAACCTAACCTAACCTAAACTAACCTCACCAAATTCCAGCTAATAAGACCTAGCCTCCATTAAACTGATTTAATATAAACCTCATGTGAGAAAACGAAATTTGGAGTCTCCTGGTCAAATTTGAGCCTAACCTGACCTAACCTAACCTAACCTAACCTCACCAAATTCCAGCTAATGTAACGTAACCTCAATCAAACTGATTTAATATAAACCTCCTGTGAAAACGAAATTTGGAGTCTCCTGGTCAAATTTGAGCCTAACCTAACCTAACCTAACCTAACCTCACCAAATTCCAACTAATGTAACCTAGCCTCGATTAAACTGATTTAATATAAACCTCATGTGAGAAAACGAAATTTGGAGTCTCCTGGTCAAATTTGAGCCTAACCTAACCTAACCTAGCCTAACCTAACCTCACCAAATTCCCACTAATGTAACCTAGCCTCGATTAAACTGATTTAATATAAACCTTATGTGAGAAAACGAAATTTGGAGTCTCCTGGTCAAATTTGAGCCTAACCTAACCTAACCTAACCTCACCAAATTCCAGATAATGTAACCTAACCTCGATTAAACTGATTTAATATATACCTCATGTAAGAAAACGAAATTTGGAGTCTCCTGGTCAAATTTGAGCCTAACCTAACCTAACCTAACCTAACCTCACCAAATTCCAGCTAATGTAATTTTCCCTCGATTAAACTGATTTAATATAAACCTCATGTGAGAAAACGAAATTTAGAGTCTCCTGGTCAAATTTGAGCCTAACCTAACCTAACTTAACGTAACCTCACCAAATTCCCACTAATGTAACCTAGCCTCAATTAAACTGATTTAATATAAATCTCATATGAGAAAAAGAAATTTGGAGTCTCCTGGTCAAATTTGAGCCTAACCTAACCTAAGCTAACCTACCCTAACCTCACCAAATTCCAGCTAATTTAAGCTAGCCTCGATTAAACTGATTTAATATAAACCTCATGTGAGAAAACGAAATTTGGAGTCTCCTGGTCAAATTTGAGCCTAACCTAACCTAACCTAACCTAACCTCACCTCACCAAATTCAAGCTAATGTAACCTAACCTCGATTAAACTGATATAATATAAACCTCATGTGAGAAAACGAAATTTGGAGTCTCCTGGTCAAACTTGAGCCTAACCTAACCTAACCTAACCTCACCAAATTCCCACTAATGTAACCTAGCCTCGATTAAACTGATTTAATAAAAACTTCATGTGAGAAAACGAAATTTGGAGTCTCCTGGTCAAATTAGAGCCTAACCTAATTTAACCTAACCTCACCAAATTCCAGCTAATGTAACCTAACCACGATTAAACTGATTTAATATAAACCTCATATGAAAAAACGAAATTTGGAGTCTCCTGGTTAAATATGAGTCTAACCTAACCTAACCTAACCTCTCCAAATTCCAGCTAATGTAACCTAGCCTCAATTAAACTGATTTAATATAAACATCATGTGAGAAAACGAAATTTGGAGTCTCCTGGTCAAATTTGAGCCTAACCTAATTTAACCTAACCTCACCAAATTCCAGCTAATGTAACCTAACCACGATTAAACTGATTTAATATAAACCTCATATGAGAAAACGAAATTTGGAGTCTCCTGGTTATATATGAGTCTAACCTAACCTAACCTAACCTAACCTCACCAAATTCCAGCTAATGTAACCTAACCACGATTAAACTGATTTAATATAAACCTCATATGAAAAAACGAAATTTGGAGTCTCCTGGTTAAATATGAGTCTAACCTAACCTAACCTAACCTCTCCAAATTCCAGCTAATGTAAGCTAGCCTCAATTAAACTGATGTAATATAAACATCATGTGAGAAAACGAAATTTGGAGTCTCCTGGTCAAATTTGAGCTTAACCTAATTTAACCTAACCTCACCAAATTCCAGCTAATATAACCTAACCACGATTAAACTGATTTAATATAAACCTCATATGAGAAAACGAAATTTGGAGTCTCCTGGTTATATATGAGTCTAACCTAACCTAACCTAACCTAACCTCACCAAATTCCAGCTAATGTAACCTAGCCTCAATTAAACTGATTTAATATAAACATCATGTGAGAAAACGAAATTTTGAGTCTCTGGGTCAAATTTGAGCCTAAGCTAACCTAACGTAACCTCACAAAATTCCAGCTAATGTAATCTAACCTCGATTAAACTGATTTAATATAAACCTCATGTGAGAAAACGAAATTTAGAGTCTCCTGGTCAAATTTGAGCCTAACCTAACCGACCTTAGCCTAACCTAACCTCACCAAATTCCCACTAATGTAACCTAGCCTCGATTAAACTGATTTAATATAAACCTTATGAGAGCAAACGAAATTTGGAGTCTCCTGGTCAAATTTGACCGTAACCTAACCTAACCTAACCTCACTAAATTCCAGCTAATGTAATCTTCCCTCGATTAAACTGATTTAATATAAACCTGATGTGAGAAAGGGAAATTTGGAGTCTCCTGGTCAAATTTGAACCAAACCTAACCTAACCTAACCTAACCTAACCTAACCTAACCTAACCTAACCTAACCTCACCAAATTCCCACTAATGTAACCAAGCCTCGATTAAACTGATTTAATATAAACTTAATGTGAGAAAACGAAATTTGGAGTCTCCTGGTCAAATTTGAGCCTAACCTAACCTAACCTAACTTAACCTAACCTCACCAAATTCCCACTAATGTAACCTATTCTCAATTAAACTGATTTAATATAAACCTCACGTGAGAAAACGAAATTTGGAGTCTCCTGGTCAAATTTGAGCCTAATCTAACCTAAGCTAACCTAACCTAACCTCAAAAAATTCCAACTAATTTAAGCTAGCCTCGATTAAACTGATTTAATATAAACCTCATGTGAGAAAACGAAATTAAGAGTCTCCTGGTCAAATTTGAGCCTAACCTAACCTAACCTAACCAAAACCTCACCAAATTCCAGCTAATGTAACCTAACCTCGATTAAACTGATATAATATAAACCTCATGTGAGAATACGAAATTTGGAGTCTCCTGGTTAAATTTGAGTCTAACCTACCCTAACCTAACCTAACCTAACCTCACCAAATTCCAGCTAATGTAACCTAACATAAATTAAACTGACTTAATATAAACCTCATGTGAGAAAACGAAATTTTGAGTCTCCTGGTCAAATTTGAGACTAACCTAACCTAACCTAACATAACATAACCTCACCAAATTACAGCTAATGTAACCTAACGTCGATTAAACTGATTTAATATAAACCTCATGTAAGAAAACGAAATTTCGAGTCTCCAGGTCAAATTTGAGCCTAACCCAACCTAACCTAACCAAACCTAACCTCACCAAATTCCCGCTAATGCAACCTAGCCTCGATTGAACTGGTTTAATATAAACCTAATGTGAGAAAACGAAATTTGGAGTCTCCTGGTCAAATTTGAGCCTAACCTAGCCTAACCTAACCTCACTAAATTCCCACTAATGTAATCTAGCCTCGATTAAACTGATTTATTAAAACCTTCATGTAAGAAAACGAAATTTAGAGCCTCCTGGTCAAATTTGAGCCTAACCTAACCTAACCTAACCTCACCAAATTCCATCTAATGCAACCTAACCACGATTAAACTGATTTAATATAAACCTCATGTGAGAAAACGAAATTTGGAGTCTCCTGGTCAAATTTGAGTCTAACCTTACCTAACCTAACCTAACCTAACCTCACCAAATTCCAGCTAATGTAACCTAGCCTCAATTAAACTGATTTAATATAAACATCATGTGAGAAAACGAAATTTTGAGTCTCCGGGTCAAATTTGACCCTAAGCTAACCTAACCTAACCTAATCTAACCTCATTAAATTCCAGCTAATGTAACCTAACCTCGATTAAACTGATTTAATATAAACCTCATGTGAGAAAACGAAATTTGGAGTCTCCTGGTCAAATTTGAGCCTAACCTAATCTAACTTCACTAAATTCCCGCTAATATAACCTAACCTCGATTATACTGGTTTAATAAAAACCTCATGTGAGAAAACGAAATTTAGAGTCTCCTGGTAAAATTTGAGCCTAACCTAACCTAACCTAACCTCACCAAATTCCAGCTAATGCAACCTAACCTCGATTAAACTGATTTAATATAAACCTCATGTGAGAAAACGAAATTTGGAGTCTCCTGGTTAAATTTGAGTCTAACCTACCCTACCCTAACCTAACCTAACCTAACCTAACCTCACCAAATTCCCGGTAATGTAACCTAGCCTCGATTAAACTGATTTAATATAAACCTCATGTGAGAAAACGAAATTTAGAGTCTCCTGGTCAAATATGAGCCTAACATAACCTAGCCTAACCTCACCAAATTCCAGCCTCGATTAAACTGATTTAATAAAAAAAACTCATGTGAGAAAACGAAATTTGGAGTCTCCTGGTCAAATTTCAGCCTAACCTAACCTAACCTAACCCAACGTAACCTTATCAAATTCCAGCTAATGTAACCTATCCTCGATTAAACTAATTTAATATAAATCTCATGAGAGAAAACGAAATTTGGAGTCTCCTGGTCAAATCTGAGTCTAACTTAACCTAACATCCCCAAATTCCAGCTAATGTAACCTAGCCTAAATTAAACTGATTCAATATAAACCTCATGTGAGAAAACGAAATTTGGAGTCTCCTGCTCAAATTTGAGTCTAACATACCCTAACCTAACCTAACCTAGCCTCACCAAATTCCAGCTAATGTAACCTAACCTCGATTAATCTGATTTAATATAAACCTCATGTGAGAAAACGAAATTTGGAGTCTCCTGGTCAAATATCAGTCTAACCTAACCTAACCTAACCTAACCTAACCTAACCTCACCAAATTCCAGCTAATGTAACCTAGCCTCAATTAAACTGATTTAATATAAACCTCATGTGAGAAAACGAAATTTGGAGTCTCCTGGTCAAATTTGAGCCAAACCTAACCTAACCTAACCTTACCAAATTCAAGCTAATGTAACCTAACCTCAATTAAACTGATTTAATATAAACCTCATGTGAGAAAACGAAATTTGGAATCTCCTGGTCAAATTTGAGCCTAACCTAACCTAACCTAACCTCACCAAACTAATGCCTATGTAAACTAGCCTCGATTAAACTTATTTAATATAAACCTCATGTGAGAAAACGAAATTTTGAGTCTCCTGGTCAAATTTGAGCCTAACCTAACCTAACCTAACCTAACCTAACCTCACCAAATTCCAGCTAATGTAACCTAACCTCGATTAAACTGATTTAATATAAATCCCATGTGAGAAAACGAAATTTAGAGTCTCCTGGTCAAATTTGAGCCTAACCTAACCTAACTTAACCTAACCTCACCAAATTCCACCACCACCTCCACCACCACCACCACCACCACCATCACCACCACCACCTCCAGCACCATCACCACCTCCACCACCAGTACCATCACCACCACCACCTCCACCACCATCACCATCACCACCAACACCTCCACCAGCAGCACCACCACCACCACCACCTCCACCACCAGTACCATCACCACCACCACCTCCACTACCAGCACCATCACCACCACCACCTCCACCACCAGCACCATCACCACCACCACCTCAACCACCAGCACCATCAATACCACAACCTCCACCACCATCACCATCACCACCTCCACCATCACCACCACCACCTCCACAACCATCACCATCACCACCAGCACCACCACCACTTCCACCAACAGCACCATCACCACAACCACCTACACCACAAGCACCATTGCCACCACCACCTACACCACCACCACCACCACCACCATCACCACCACCACCTCCAGCACCATCACCATCACCACCTCCACCACCATCACCATCACCACCACCACCTCCACCAGCAGCAGCACCACCACCACCACCTCCACCACCATCACCATCACCACCACCAGCACCACCACCACCACAACCATCACCATCACCACCACCACCACCCGCACCTCCACAACCATCACCATCACCACCACCAGCACCACCACCTCCACAACCATCACCATCACCACCACCAGCACCACCACCTCCACAACCATCACCATCACCACCACCACCACCTCCACAACCATCACCACCACCAGCACCAGCACCACCACTACCTCCACCAGCACCACTATCACCTCCACCAGCAGCACCATCACCACCTCCACCACCATCACCATCACCACCACCACCACCATCACCACCACCACCTCCACCACCATCACCATCACCACCACCACCTCCAGCACAAGCACCATAACCACCACCACCTCCACCACCATCTCCACTCACCAGCACAACCACCCCCACCACTTCCACCACCAGCACTATATTCACCACCACCTCCACCACCAGCACCATCACCACCAGCACCTCCACCACCATCACCACCACCACCTCCACCACCATCACCACCACCACCTCCACCACCATCACCACCCCAACCTCCACCACCATCACCACCACCACCTCCACCACCAGCACCATCACCACCACCACCTCCACTATCACCACCTCCACCACCAGCACCATCACCACCACCACCTTCACCACCAGCACCATCACCACCACCACCTCCTCCACCAGCACCATCACCACCTCCACCACCAACACCATCACCACCACCACCTCCACCACCAGCACCATCACCACCTCCACCACCACCATCACCACCTCCACTAGCACCACCACAACCTCCACCACCACCACCACCTCCACCACAAGCACCATCACCACCACCACCCCCACCACTAGCACCATCACCACCACCTCCTCCATCACTAGCACCATCACCACCTTCACCACCACCACATCCACCACCACCTCCACCACCACCACCTCCACCACCATAACCATCACCACCATCACCTCCAGCATCATCACCACCACCACCTCCACCACCAGTACCATCACCACCACCACCTCCACAACCATCATCACCATCACCACCACCACCACCATCATCATCACCACCACCTCCACCACCACCTCCACTACCAGCACCAGCACCAGAACCACCTCCACCACCAGCACCATCAACACCAGCACCTCCATCACTAGCACCATCACCACCTCCACCACCAGCACCACCACCACCTCCACCACCACCACCTCCACTACCAGCTTCATCACCACCACCACTTCCACCACCATCACCACCACCACCACCTCCACCACAATTACCAGCACCACCTCCACCACCATCACCAACACCACCTCCACAACCATCACCACCAACACCTCCACCACCAGCACCATCACCACCACCACCTCCACCACCAAAACCATCACCACCACCACCTCCACTACCAGCCCCATCACCACCAACACCTCCACCACCAGCACCATCACCACCACAAACTCCACCACCAGCACCATTACCACCAACACCTCCACCACCATCACCACCACCATCACCACCACCACCTCCACCACCACCTCCACCACAAGCACCACCACCACCTCCACCACAAGCACCATCACCAGCATCACGTCAACCACCATCACCAGCACCACCACCTCCACCACCAGCACCACCTCCACCACCAGTACCACCACAATCACCACTATCACCACCACCACCACCACCTCCACCACCAGCACCATCACCACCACCACCTCTACCACCAGCACCATCATCACCACCACCTCCACTAACAGCACCATCACCACCACTACCTCCACCACCTCCACCACCAGCACCACCACCATCACCTCCACCACCAGCACCATCACCACCACCACCTCCACCACCAGCACCTCCAATACCAGCACCACCACCTCTACCACCAGCACCATCATCACCACAACCTCCACTACCAGCACCATCACCACCGCCACCTCCACCACCATCACCACCACCACCTCCACCACCAGCACCACCACCACAACCTCCACTACCAGCACCATCACCACCGCCACCTCCACCACCATCACCACTACCACCTCCATCACTAGCACCATCACCACCACCACCAGCAGCACCACCATCACCTCCACCACCAGCACCATCACCACCACCACCTCCACCACCATCACCACCACCACCACCAGCACCTCTACCATCACCACCACCACCTCCACCACCATCACCACCACCACTTCCAGAACCAGCACCATCACCACCACCACCTCCACCAACAGCACCATCACCACCACCACCTCCACCAACAGCACCATTACCACCACCACCTCCACCACCACCACCATCACCACCACCACCTCCAGCACCATCACCACCACCACCTCAACCACCAGTACCATCACCACCACCACCTCCACCTCAACCACCAGCACCATCACCACCACCACCTCCACCAGCAGCACCATCACCAGCTCCACCACAACCTCCACCACTAGCACCATCACCACCACCACCTCCACTACCAGCACCAGCACCACCACCACCACCTCCACCACCAGCACCATCACCACCACCACCTCCACAACCAGCACCAGCACCTCAACCACCAGCACCATCACCACCACCACCTCCACCACCAGCACCATCACCACCACCACCTCCAGCATCAGCACCATCACCACCACCACCTCCACCACCAGCACCATCACCACCACCACCTCCACCACCAGCACCATCACCACCTCCACCACCACCACCATCACCTCCACCAATAGCACCATCACCACCTCCACCACAAGCACCATTACCACCACCACCTCCATCACCATCACCATCACCACCACCGCCTCCACCACCATCACCACCATCACCTCCAGCACAAGCACCATAACCACCACCACCACCTCCAGCACAAGCACCATAACCACCACCACCTCCACCACCATATCCACCACCAGCACAACCACCACCACCACTTCCACCACCAACACCATATTCACCACCTCCTCCACCACCAGCACTATCACCACCACCACCTCCACCTCCAGCACCAGCACCATCACAACCACCACCTCCACCACCAGCACCATCACCACCACCACCTCCACCACCATCACCACGACCACCTCCACCTCCACTACCATCACCATCACCACCTCCACCAGCAGCACCATCACCACCACCACTACCACCTCAACCAGCAGCACCATCACCACCACCACCTCCACTACCAGCACCATCACCACCACCACCTCCACCACCATCACCACCACCACCTCCACAACCATCACCACCAACACCTCCACCACCAGCACCATCACCACCACCACCTCCACCACCAGAACCATCACCACCACCACCTCCAGCACAAGCACCATCACCACCACCACCTCCACCACCAGCACCATCACCACCACAACCTCCACCACCAGCACCATTACCACCACCACCTCCACCACCATCATCACCACCACCTCCACCACCATCACCACCACCACGTCCACCACCATAACCAGCACCACCACCTCCCCCATCAGCACCACCTCCACCACCAGTACCACCACAATCACCACCACCACCTCCACCACCATCACCACCACCATCTCCACCACCAGCACCACCACCACCACCACCTCTACCACCAGCACCATCATCACCACCACCTCCACTACCAGCATATAATTATTATCATTATAGTCACTATCATCATGATTATCATTATTATTATCATCATTATTGCAGTTATAATAATTATTATGCCAATCTTTATTGCTATTTTTATCATTATAACTATTTATATAATGATAATAGCAATAATGAAAATCATAGAAATAATAATGACAAGATAACTATAATGACAATGATAATGATGTTATTATTTCTATTGCCATTATTAGTATGAAAATTATTGGAATAGAGTTAAATATTGCTATTATTGCAGTAATTATCAAGATTATCATTATAATTATGATTTTATCCTTATTATCATTATTATTTGCATTATCATCATAATTATCATCATTATTGTCAATAATAAAGGAATTATCATG
>NC_091573.1:17204298-17206798 GCF_042767895.1 Penaeus vannamei | reverse complement strand
ATCTCCTTCTCGAGCTCCTGGGCGATTCGGATCTCCTGGGACTAAAGGGTGACTTCCGGGGTCTCCTTCTCGGGCTTTTCGGTGACTTCCTGGGTCTCCTTCTGGGACTCTTCGGCGACTTCCGGGGTCCCTTCTCGGGCTCTTCGGCGACTTCGGGGTCTCCTTCTCGGGCTCCGGGCGACTTCCTGGTCTCCTTCTCAGGCTCCCGGGCGACTCCTGGGTCTCCTTCTCGGGCTCGAGGGCGACTTCCGGGTCTCCTTCTCGGGCTCGAGGACGATTTCCCAGGTCTCCTTCTCAGGCTCTTCGGCAAATTCGGGTCTCCTTCCCTCTTCGGAGACTTCCGGGGTCTCCTTCTCGGACTCGAGGGTAACTTCCTGGGTCTCCTTTTTGGGCTCGGGGAAGACTTCCTAGGTCTCCTTCTCAGGCTCTTCGGCGACTTCCGGGGTCTCCTTCTCGGGCTCTTCGGCGATTTCCCTGGGCTCCTTCTCGGGCTCGGGGCGACTTCCTGGGATTCCTTCTGGGGCTCCGCGACTTCCTGGGACTCCTTCTCGGGCCCCGGCGACTTCCTGGGCTCCTTCTCGGGCTCGGGGCGATTCCCGGGTCTCTTCTTGGGCTCTTCGGCGACTTCCGGGGTCCCCTTTCCCGGGCTCAAGGGTGACTTCCTGGGTCTCCTTCTCGGGCTCTTCGGCGACTTCCTAGGTTCCTTCTCGGGCTCTTCGGCGACTTCCTGGGACTCCTTCTCGGGCTCGAGGGCGACTTCCTGGGACCCCCTCTCGGGCTCGAGCGCGACTTCCTGGGACTCCTTCTCGGGCTCTTCGGCGACTCCTGGGTCTCCTTCTCGGGCTCCCGGGCGACTTCCGGGGTCTCCTTCTGGGGCTCGAGGGCGACTTCCTGGGTCTCCTTCTCGGGCTCAAGGGTGACTTCCGGGGCCCTTTTTCGGGCTCTTCGGCGACTTCCTGGGTCTCTTCGGGCTCAAGGGTGACCTCCTGGGTCTCCTTATGGGGCTTTTTCGGCGACTTCCTGGGTCCCCTTCTCGGGCTCCTGGGCGATTTCTTGGGTCTCCTTCTCGGGCTCCTGGACGATTTCCCCGGGGTCTCCTCGAGCTCATGGGCGACTTCCGGGATCCCCTTTCCCGGGCTCAAGGGGACTTCCGGGGTCTCTTCGGGCTCAAGGGGACCTCCTGGGTCCCCTTTTGGGGCCCTTTTGGCGATTTCCCTTTGGTCTCCTTCTCGGGCTCCGGGGCGACTTTTGGGTCTCCTTCTCGGGCTCCTGGACGATTTCCCCGGGTCTCCTCGAGCTCGGGCGACTTCCTGGATCTCCTTCTCGGGCTCAGGTGACCCTGGATCTCCTTCTCGGGCTCAAGGGTGACTTCCTGGGTCTACTTCTGGGGCTCAAGGGTGACTTCCTGGGTTTTTTTCTCGGGCTCAAGGGTGACTTCCTGGGTCTCCTTCTCGGGCTCTTCGGCGACTTCCTGGGTCCCTTCTGGGCTTTCGGCGACTTCCTGGGTCTCCTTCTTGGGCTCTTCGGGACTTACTGGGTCTCCTTCTTGGGCTTTTCGGCGATTTCCTGGGTCCCCTTTCCCGGGCTCTTAGGCGACTTCCTGGGTCTCCATATTGGGCTCAAGGGTGATTTCCCGGGTCCCCTTTCCCGGGCTCTTCCCCGGCTTCCTGGGTCTCCTTCTCGGGCTCTTGGCGACTTCCTGGGTCCCCTTCTCGGGCTCCTGGGCGATTTCCCCGGGTCCCCTTTCCCAGCTCCGGGGGGAATTTCCCCGGGGTCACCTGAGCTCTTGGGAGACTTCCCGAGTCTCCTTCTCGAGCTCTTCGGAGACTTCCTGGATCTCCTTCTCGGGCTCCTGGGTGACTTCCTGGGTCTCCTTCTTGGGCCTTCGGCGACTTCCTGGGTCTCCTTCTCGGGCTCTTCGGCGACTTCCTAGGTCTCCTTCTGGGGCTCTTCAGCGACTTCCTGGGCCCCTTTCTCGGGCCCCTGGGCGACTTCCTGGGTCTCCTTCCCTCTTCGGCGACTTCCTAGGTCTCTTTCTCGGGCTCTTCGACGACTTCCTGGGTCTCCATCTCGGGCTCTTCGGCGACTTCCTGGGTCTCCTTCTCGGGCTCGAGGGCGACTTCCTGGGTCTCCTTCGGGGCTCCCGGGCGATTTCCTAGGTCTCCTTCTCGGGCTCGAGGGGGTATTTCCCGGGGTCTCCTTCTCGGGCTCTTCGGCGACTTCCGGGGTCTCCTTCTCCTAAACTTTAGGTTCCTTTCGGGTAGGAAAACTTCCGGGGTTTTTGGGTTTTGGGATTTGGGTCTCTTTACGGGCTCTTGGGGGTTCCCTTCTCCTTCTCGATCCTCGGTGACTTCCGGGGTTTTTGGGTTTGGTGACTTCCGGGCTCCTTCTCCTCTTCCGACTTCCAGGGTTCCTTCTGGTTGAGGGGGTGATTAGGGTTTTTGGGTGAGGGTGACATCCAGGCTCCATTGGGGCTCAAATACTTTTATCCCTTCTTATC